>NC_047515.1:12348520-12648295 GCF_902827115.2 Pseudochaenichthys georgianus
TTTTTAAAGCTGCTCAAACGCCGCTGATAACCCTGAACCTTCTCAGCTACAGCTAAAGTACAATCTATCCTCTTTTACGCCTGTAAATCACCTGTTTGGAGCCCCATGTTTGCTGGCACATTACATGGACATTTTGCAAAAAACTGAAAGTTGCCCATTACATCTTGAATCATGACTTTTATCAACAATGCATTCATATAAAATAGAGCATCTCAGTCTTGGTGTGTGAATGCTTGTTTGGCTGAAAGTTCAATTCAAGCTTTCTTTTGCAAAGTGCTGGAATCGGCTGCCATTTAAGTAAGATCTGCCCAAACGATGGTCCGTTCTGAAAGGGGGAACTACGCTGACGACTTTTAATCCGTTTCTATGGCAGTTTTGCTCCCTTTATTGATCTCGGTTGTACTTTAATAAAGCTTGTCTGTACTTCAAATCTTTCTCCTCGCTTTCTCTTGCCCGTAGTTTAGGCTCCAAGCTTGAGTAAAAGAGGATAGATTGTATTTTAGCTGTAGAAGAAGGCTGCGTTATCAGCGGTGTTGAAGTAGCATGTGTGCCGGTTCAATTATCGTTTACGCCCATACCACCCTGAACGCGCCCGATCTCGGAAGCCAAGCAGGGTCGGGCCGGGTCAGTACTTGGATGGGAGACCGCCTGGGAATACCCGGTCCGTAAGCTTTTTATTTTCTTCCTTCATCGGCAGAGGTCCCTGCACATTCTTTTGAGGGTTAGCCAATCTCCAATCTATCATCCAATCATGATATTCCATTTCCATTGTGAGATTGGACCTAAGCCAATCACGTCACAGCATCACAGTGGACAGAGCCACTCACGGCACTGCTTCTCTCCGAACCCGCCCCCTACACCCTGTTGATTGACAGTGGTCCTTTTTTTGCTTTGGCTTTTAAATAGTTATGAAAATGTCAATATTTGAGCAAATTGTTTATCAGAGCAATAGTTAACTTTGCATTGTCCTCAGTCTGTTTACAGCTGTGTCAATTGAAAGGGCAGCGCCGTCTGCTGACGAAGGAATAAAGTAAAAGCTTACGGCACCGGGTATTCCCAGGCGGTCTCCCATCCAAGTACTGACCCGGCCCGACCCTGCTTAGCTTCCGAGATCGGACGAGATCGGGCGTGTTCAGGGTGGTATGGCCGTAAACGAAAATTGGACCGGCACACATGCTTTTTAAAGCTGCTCAAACGCCGCTGATAACCCTGAACCTTCTCAGCTACAGCTAAAGTACAATCTATCCTCTTTTACGCCTGTAAATCACCTGTTTGGAGCCCCATGTTTGCTGGCACATTACATGGACATTTTGCAAAAAACTGAAAGTTGCCCATTACATCTTGAATCATGACTTTTATCAACAATGCATTCATATAAAATAGAGCATCTCAGTCTTGGTGTGTGAATGCTTGTTTGGCTGAAAGTTCAATTCAAGCTTTCTTTTGCAAAGTGCTGGAATCGGCTGCCATTTAAGTAAGATCTGCCCAAACGATGGTCCGTTCTGAAAGGGGGAACTACGCTGACGACTTTTAATCCGTTTCTATGGCAGTTTTGCTCCCTTTATTGATCTCGGTTGTACTTTAATAAAGCTTGTCTGTACTTCAAATCTTTCTCCTCGCTTTCTCTTGCCCGTAGTTTAGGCTCCAAGCTTGAGTAAAAGAGGATAGATTGTATTTTAGCTGTAGAAGAAGGCTGCGTTATCAGCGGTGTTGAAGTAGCATGTGTGCCGGTTCAATTATCGTTTACGCCCATACCACCCTGAACGCGCCCGATCTCGGAAGCCAAGCAGGGTCGGGGCCGGGTCAGTACTTGGATGGGAGACCGCCTGGGAATACCCGGTGCCGTAAGCTTTTTATTTTCTTCCTTCATCGGCAGAGGTCCCTGCTCATTCTTTTGAGGGTTAGCCAATCTCCAATCTATCATCCAATCATGATATTCCATTTCCATTGTGAGATTGGACCTAAGCCAATCACGTCACAGCATCACAGTGGACAGAGCCACTCACGGCACTGCTTCTCTCCGAACCCGCCCCCTACACCCTGTTGATTGACAGTGGTCCTTTTTTTGCTTTGGCTTTTAAATAGTTATGAAAATGTCAATATTTGAGCAAATTGTTTATCAGAGCAATAGTTAACTTTGCATTGTCCTCAGTCTGTTTACAGCTGTGTCAATTGAAAGGGCAGCGCCGTCTGCTGACGAAGGAATAAAGTAAAAGCTTACGGCACCGGGTATTCCCAGGCGGTCTCCCATCCAAGTACTGACCCGGCCCGACCCTGCTTAGCTTCCGAGATCGGACGAGATCGGGCGTGTTCAGGGTGGTATGGCCGTAAACGAAAATTGGACCGGCACACATGCTTTTTAAAGCTGCTCAAACGCCGCTGATAACCCTGAACCTTCTCAGCTACAGCTAAAGTACAATCTATCCTCTTTTACGCCTGTAAATCACCTGTTTGGAGCCCCATGTTTGCTGGCACATTACATGGACATTTTGCAAAAAACTGAAAGTTGCCCATTACATCTTGAATCATGACTTTTATCAACAATGCATTCATATAAAATAGAGCATCTCAGTCTTGGTGTGTGAATGCTTGTTTGGCTGAAAGTTCAATTCAAGCTTTCTTTTGCAAAGTGCTGGAATCGGCTGCCATTTAAGTAAGATCTGCCCAAACGATGGTCCGTTCTGAAAGGGGGAACTACGCTGACGACTTTTAATCCGTTTCTATGGCAGTTTTGCTCCCTTTATTGATCTCGGTTGTACTTTAATAAAGCTTGTCTGTACTTCAAATCTTTCTCCTCGCTTTCTCTTGCCCGTAGTTTAGGCTCCAAGCTTGAGTAAAAGAGGATAGATTGTATTTTAGCTGTAGAAGAAGGCTGCGTTATCAGCGGTGTTGAAGTAGCATGTGTGCCGGTTCAATTATCGTTTACGCCCATACCACCCTGAACGCGCCCGATCTCGGAAGCCAAGCAGGGTCGGGCCGGGTCAGTACTTGGATGGGAGACCGCCTGGGAATACCCGGTGCCGTAAGCTTTTTATTTTCTTCCTTCATCGGCAGAGGTCCCTGCATCATTCTTTTGAGGGTTAGCCAATCTCCAATCTATCATCCAATCATGATATTCCATTTCCATTGTGAGATTGGACCTAAGCCAATCACGTCACAGCATCACAGTGGACAGAGCCACTCACGGCACTGCTTCTCTCCGAACCCGCCCCCTACACCCTGTTGATTGACAGTGGTCCTTTTTTTGCTTTGGCTTTTAAATAGTTATGAAAATGTCAATATTTGAGCAAATTGTTTATCAGAGCAATAGTTAACTTTGCATTGTCCTCAGTCTGTTTACAGCTGTGTCAATTGAAAGGGCAGCGCCGTCTGCTGACGAAGGAATAAAGTAAAAGCTTACGGCACCGGGTATTCCCAGGCGGTCTCCCATCCAAGTACTGACCCGGCCCGACCCTGCTTAGCTTCCGAGATCGGGCGTGTTCAGGGTGGTATGGCCGTAAACGAAAATTGGACCGGCACACATGCTTTTTAAAGCTGCTCAAACGCCGCTGATAACCCTGAACCTTCTCAGCTACAGCTAAAGTACAATCTATCCTCTTTTACGCCTGTAAATCACCTGTTTGGAGCCCCATGTTTGCTGGCACATTACATGGACATTTTGCAAAAAACTGAAAGTTGCCCATTACATCTTGAATCATGACTTTTATCAACAATGCATTCATATAAAATAGAGCATCTCAGTCTTGGTGTGTGAATGCTTGTTTGGCTGAAAGTTCAATTCAAGCTTTCTTTTGCAAAGTGCTGGAATCGGCTGCCATTTAAGTAAGATCTGCCCAAACGATGGTCCGTTCTGAAAGGGGGAACTACGCTGACGACTTTTAATCCGTTTCTATGGCAGTTTTGCTCCCTTTATTGATCTCGGTTGTACTTTAATAAAGCTTGTCTGTACTTCAAATCTTTCTCCTCGCTTTCTCTTGCCCGTAGTTTAGGCTCCAAGCTTGAGTAAAAGAGGATAGATTGTATTTTAGCTGTAGAAGAAGGCTGCGTTATCAGCGGTGTTGAAGTAGCATGTGTGCCGGTTCAATTATCGTTTACGCCCATACCACCCTGAACGCGCCCGATCTCGGAAGCCAAGCAGGGTCGGGCCGGGTCAGTACTTGGATGGGAGACCGCCTGGGAATACCCGGTGCCGTAAGCTTTTTATTTTCTTCCTTCATCGGCAGAGGTCCCTGCACATTCTTTTGAGGGTTAGCCAATCTCCAATCTATCATCCAATCATGATATTCCATTTCCATTGTGAGATTGGACCTAAGCCAATCACGTCACAGCATCACAGTGGACAGAGCCACTCACGGCACTGCTTCTCTCCGAACCCGCCCCCTACACCCTGTTGATTGACAGTGGTCCTTTTTTTGCTTTGGCTTTTAAATAGTTATTAAAATGTCAATATTTGAGCAAATTGTTTATCAGAGCAATAGTTAACTTTGCATTGTCCTCAGTCTGTTTACAGCTGTGTCAATTGAAAGGGCAGCGCCGTCTGCTGACGAAGGAATAAAGTAAAAGCTTACGGCACCGGGTATTCCCAGGCGGTCTCCCATCCAAGTACTGACCCGGCCCGACCCTGCTTAGCTTCCGAGATCGGACGAGATCGGGCGTGTTCAGGGTGGTATGGCCGTAAACGAAAATTGGACCGGCACACATGCTTTTTAAAGCTGCTCAAACGCCGCTGATAACCCTGAACCTTCTCAGCTACAGCTAAAGTACAATCTATCCTCTTTTACGCCTGTAAATCACCTGTTTGGAGCCCCATGTTTGCTGGCACATTACATGGACATTTTGCAAAAAACTGAAAGTTGCCCATTACATCTTGAATCATGACTTTTATCAACAATGCATTCATATAAAATAGAGCATCTCAGTCTTGGTGTGTGAATGCTTGTTTGGCTGAAAGTTCAATTCAAGCTTTCTTTTGCAAAGTGCTGGAATCGGCTGCCATTTAAGTAAGATCTGCCCAAACGATGGTCCGTTCTGAAAGGGGGAACTACGCTGACGACTTTTAATCCGTTTCTATGGCAGTTTTGCTCCCTTTATTGATCTCGGTTGTACTTTAATAAAGCTTGTCTGTACTTCAAATCTTTCTCCTCGCTTTCTCTTGCCCGTAGTTTAGGCTCCAAGCTTGAGTAAAAGAGGATAGATTGTATTTTAGCTGTAGAAGAAGGCTGCGTTATCAGCGGTGTTGAAGTAGCATGTGTGCCGGTTCAATTATCGTTTACGCCCATACCACCCTGAACGCGCCCGATCTCGGAAGCCAAGCAGGGTCGGGGCCGGGTCAGTACTTGGATGGGAGACCGCCTGGGAATACCCGGTGCCGTAAGCTTTTTATTTTCTTCCTTCATCGGCAGAGGTCCCTGCTCATTCTTTTGAGGGTTAGCCAATCTCCAATCTATCATCCAATCATGATATTCCATTTCCATTGTGAGATTGGACCTAAGCCAATCACGTCACAGCATCACAGTGGACAGAGCCACTCACGGCACTGCTTCTCTCCGAACCCGCCCCCTACACCCTGTTGATTGACAGTGGTCCTTTTTTTGCTTTGGCTTTTAAATAGTTATTAAAATGTCAATATTTGAGCAAATTGTTTATCAGAGCAATAGTTAACTTTGCATTGTCCTCAGTCTGTTTACAGCTGTGTCAATTGAAAGGGCAGCGCCGTCTGCTGACGAAGGAATAAAGTAAAAGCTTACGGCACCGGGTATTCCCAGGCGGTCTCCCATCCAAGTACTGACCCGGCCCGACCCTGCTTAGCTTCCGAGATCGGACGAGATCGGGCGTGTTCAGGGTGGTATGGCCGTAAACGAAAATTGGACCGGCACACATGCTTTTTAAAGCTGCTCAAACGCCGCTGATAACCCTGAACCTTCTCAGCTACAGCTAAAGTACAATCTATCCTCTTGTACGCCTGTAAATCACCTGTTTGGAGCCCCATGTTTGCTGGCACATTACATGGACATTTTGCAAAAAACTGAAAGTTGCCCATTACATCTTGAATCATGACTTTTATCAACAATGCATTCATATAAAATAGAGCATCTCAGTCTTGGTGTGTGAATGCTTGTTTGGCTGAAAGTTCAATTCAAGCTTTCTTTTGCAAAGTGCTGGAATCGGCTGCCATTTAAGTAAGATCTGCCCAAACGATGGTCCGTTCTGAAAGGGGGAACTACGCTGACGACTTTTAATCCGTTTCTATGGCAGTTTTGCTCCCTTTATTGATCTCGGTTGTACTTTAATAAAGCTTGTCTGTACTTCAAATCTTTCTCCTCGCTTTCTCTTGCCCGTAGTTTAGGCTCCAAGCTTGAGTAAAAGAGGATAGATTGTATTTTAGCTGGAGAAGAAGGCTGCGTTATCAGCGGTGTTGAAGTAGCATGTGTGCCGGTTCAATTATCGTTTACGCCCATACCACCCTGAACGCGCCCGATCTCGGAAGCCAAGCAGGGTCGGGCCGGGTCAGTACTTGGATGGGAGACCGCCTGGGAATACCCGGTGCCGTAAGCTTTTTATTTTCTTCCTTCATCGGCAGAGGTCCCTGCACATTCTTTTGAGGGTTAGCCAATCTCCAATCTATCATCCAATCATGATATTCCATTTCCATTGTGAGATTGGACCTAAGCCAATCACGTCACAGCATCACAGTGGACAGAGCCACTCACGGCACTGCTTCTCTCCGAACCCGCCCCCTACACCCTGTTGATTGACAGTGGTCCTTTTTTTGCTTTGGCTTTTAAATAGTTATTAAAATGTCAATATTTGAGCAAATTGTTTATCAGAGCAATAGTTAACTTTGCATTGTCCTCAGTCTGTTTACAGCTGTGTCAATTGAAAGGGCAGCGCCGTCTGCTGACGAAGGAATAAAGTAAAAGCTTACGGCACCGGGTATTCCCAGGCGGTCTCCCATCCAAGTACTGACCCGGCCCGACCCTGCTTAGCTTCCGAGATCGGACGAGATCGGGCGTGTTCAGGGTGGTATGGCCGTAAACGAAAATTGGACCGGCACACATGCTTTTTAAAGCTGCTCAAACGCCGCTGATAACCCTGAACCTTCTCAGCTACAGCTAAAGTACAATCTATCCTCTTGTACGCCTGTAAATCACCTGTTTGGAGCCCCATGTTTGCTGGCACATTACATGGACATTTTGCAAAAAACTGAAAGTTGCCCATTACATCTTGAATTAAAACTGCGGTCACAGACGTGCATGCAGTTGTGGGCGGGCCTTCGCGTCCGAGCGCCTGTAGGGGAGGGTCGCCGGTCGTCCCGGCGTCAAGCAGATGCGCGCGTGTCCTCCAAAATGAGCCGTTCGTAATTTCTCAAACGTGCGCGTCCCGGACTCCCAGGTCTTCCGGCAGCGACCGGGAAACGTATGTGGGCTCGCCGCCTCGAAGGAAAACACATTTCTGTAAAGGCTCGTCGACGATCGATTATCGCGGAGGCTGTCTGGAGGAGCCGTAACCTGTTAAACCCCGAGCCTGTTTTTCAGGTTTCAGGCTCGAAAAAGACATTCCCAGAATAAATTACCATAACTTCACTTCTAAAAGGTTTATATGAATTTTATCAAATCAAGGTTACATCTGTGAGTTGGATGTAGAAGTGTCAGAATCAATATAGATTGTTCTGTGTCAGAGTAAATTCAGATGGAACATAGCAAAAAAATGTAAATTCCTGTCTCCGCCTAAAGAAAACCCATTACTTATAGTGAAGACCAACCTTGAATGATGGGTTAGTAGCCTAAAAGCTTTAGGAATCCAAAGTATAACATAATAAGTACCCTGTATCAAGATTTAGGCAAAACAAGTGACATTTGACCTTTTTAGAGAGGTTTATGAAAATAAAGTCCAGGCAGAATAAGCTTTGGGCACATTTGACCTTTTTCAGGTACCAGACTATACAAATCATTGTATTACATTGAATCATCACTATAGGTATCAGAGATGTTCACAATTCTTTTTTTGCAAGTCCAAGTCAAGTCTCTAGTCTTTGGTCACGAGTCCAAGTCAAGTCTCAAGTCTTTGTGGGGTGAGACTTGATCAAGTCCCAAGTCTTTGGTCACGAGTCCAAGTCAAGTCTCAAGTCTCTAACGAATAAAAGTCTCATGTCTCTTCTGGTTGTAATAAGCCTTCTATTGTCTGCTGCTATCCAGTCTGTTAAGAATACTGCATGGCTATATCTAAGAAATTCAAAGCATTTACTGTGTTATTATCACTCCTATATCTATTAGCATACAGTATCAGTACTGATTAGTTGTTTGTTATATGATCACTTTAAACAGGCTATTGCAATGCAATATGAGGAAAAACATCACACTTTAGCTAAATGCAAACAACTTATAAGCAAAACACTTCAGAATCAGAAATCAGTATCACAAATACTTTATTAATCCCCCGCAGGGAAACTGTTAAAAGTACTTAAAAGCTGGTAATGATTAACGTTACCGACCTTTTTTATGTCATGTCAAGAGTTGGATGTCAACGCCACTCAACTCAAACAAGTGTGACAAGCAATTCACTAATCTTTTCAAATATTCAGTTACAAAGCTAGTAGCAAGCTAAGTTAACATTACATAGCTGATGCTGAGCTAAACATGTTTGCTAACCGTCCATGCGTTAATGTGACTGACCTCTCCGGGTGAGTTTTCAAGTGCCTGATGAAATTGGACGTTGTTGCGCCAGCATCCTTGATTTTGATATTGCAGACTTTGCAGTGTGCGCTCCTTTTGTTGGTGCCGCCGGCGTTTTGTTCGAAGTTGTTGTAGTTGAACCTAATTACAAGCGGTACAGCCGCAGGTGTGCCGCCGGTCGCTATTGTGTTACTACGAGGTAGTAACAGAGGCGCGCACGTCTGCGTAATGAGCCCGGCTAAAGTAACTGGATGGCCTGCCTGCCTGTCAGCCTTCCATCTGGGCACACATTTCTCTCGTGCCCTCATTGGTCATGTGCGCGTTCGTGTGTGTTGGAGGAGGCGGGCTCTATAAGGAAGTAGCAGCCTCTAGCAGATTATCTCCGGTTGTGTATTTTCAAATTCTAGCGATCTCGAGCCAGTTTCTCTCAAATGTACCTACCCCACCTTTAATACGCCAAAAATAGAAAACACAATGATTGTTCACGAGTCCCAACACACGAGTCCAAGTCGAGTCTGAAGTCTTTTGGTCACGAGTCCAAGTCAAGTCTGAAGTCTCTGTGTGTGCGACTTAAGTGCGACTCGAGTCCGAGTCGCAGACTCGAGTCCCCATCTCTGATAGGTATTCATTCCACCCAAAACAACAACAAAAAATATTTAAAAAAAAAAATATATATATATATATATATATTGTATGTGTGAGTGTGTGTACTAGGTGTCTGTAAGTGTGTGTAGGTGTGTATGTGTAGGTGTAGCTGTGTGGGTATGTGTAGCTGTGTGGGGATGTGTGTGTATGTACCAACGCACTATACAATAAACTACACTGTAGGTCATTGTGTGTAAGTGTACTTGCACAATAAAAAAAAACGGAAACATAAGTGACATTTGACTCCAACTGGGGCAGATTTATTTCAAACATTTTACCAACACACTATAGGCATGTAAAAACAATTTTTTTACCAATGTACTATACAATAAAATCACACTAGGTATATAAAAACAAGTAATTTTTTTTAAATAAACACTCGCAAAACGTTATACCTACCTGAACTTTATACCTATCTGAATGTTCCAGTATTTAGGTCGTGCCACTCCCTGAAACAGTTCTTTTTGACAGTGAAGCACAGAGGGACCTGGCACTTCCTGCAGCACACAGGTGTCTTCACCCTTTTGAGTCCAGCATCTAGGCACCTCCTGCAGTTCTTCCTGACCTTGGTGGCATCTTCCCATAATACTCGGGGATGCATGTGAGTGGTGGAGGAGGGGGTGGTTGAGGTGCAGGGCCTTCAGCAAACTCCAACAATTCTGCAGCAAGCTGCTCCCTGAAAGACTTCTGGGTGTGAGGCTTTGTCCTGCTGGGGTCACACCCCATCTAACAAATGTGGAAAAACAAAGAGATTCGATTAATTCACTGGCTTATACTTATAGGATAATATTGGACTATAAATTAATAATATGACACCAAATAAATAAGTAAACACATGTATATATTCATTCACTGGCCATTCATTTAGAAAATGTAACTCAAAAAGACAAGTAACACTATTTAGCATTTTGGCTAATCATTCCTGTTGGCTAAGCTAACACTAGGCGCATTCACACTGCGGTACTTTTCCCACAAAGGTTCATGCGAACTCTTTGTTCGCATGAACTAAGTACAGATCGCGTTCACACCGGAAAAAGTCCCTAGGGTGGATTAGGCAAATGAAGCCGCTGACGTCACTTCTTCTTCTGCTTTGGGTTTACTGGCAGGCCGCAAACCACTTCACGGCGTATAGCTGCCGCCGGAAGTCCCCGGAGTTGGGGAAGGCTTCAGTAGAAGCTGCTGGGACTCCCAGCAGCTTCTACTGAAGCCTTCCGAGTAAATCACCAGAACGCCGACACCTCCTCATCTCCACCGCTCCCATGTTTTATTTTGTGTTGCCATAAGTTAGTCTCTCTGCGTTTCTGCGATGGGCTAATGCTAATGCTAATAATGCTAATGCGAGGATAATAAAATGGCGGCTTCACAAAACTTTTTGGGAGTTTTGCGGGCCGTGGTTTACAATCCGCCCAGCCAATCAGACATATAGCTCTTTTAGCAGTTCCACCAAAACACATAAGTAATATATAAAAACAGAGAGATTACATACCTTTCCCGTGGTGGAAGATCAACATCCGAGTCACTACTGTCCGGATCCAGGTCTGGCTGGAGGAGATCATCCACCGACGAAGAGTCATCTGGTAGGATCATAGCCCCGCTATCGTCAGCTAGCATCTCTAGCACCTGCTCTGTGGTGAAGCTCTCCCTTATGGCTGCGTAATGGAGCCGGAGCGGGCGTAGTTTATACTACGCAGGATCATATCTTTGGAACCCATTGGTCGATTTGGGTGATTGACACCTTTTATGAACCGTTAGAGCCAATAGAATCGAGTGACAGTTAGTAACTTTCAGATGATATGTAGTTTGTGCAGAAAATATTAATTACTTGTGACACTTGTTTTGTTTCGGTAAAAATGGTTCTTATCGTCAGTTAGCTGAGATTCTTCTCGTTAATCTGGTATAACACATTGATAGGTTTTTAAATATTAAGATGCCCTGAGACAGTGTCGAGAAAAAAAACCAGGGTCCCCGGGGACCTCCGGGTTTAACAGGTTAACCGTGGCGTGCGGTGCAGTGGGTTGTGCAGACGTTCTGCCCTTGGCTGTTTGTTTACTCAATAAACGCATCTCCTCTGGATATTAGGCCATGTATGTTCCATACCAGTAGAGTTTGCTTTTTGTTGTTGTGTTTATTGATCAAAAAGCAAACCTTCAATACAGCTGTTATGTGGTCAAGGTAAGTAAAGTAATATTTGAAGCTGTGTATTGGTTAATATTAGCATATGACTTAAAATGAAAACAAAACAGCATTTCACAAAACGCCACAGCATTTCACAAAACGCTACAGCATTTCAGAAAACACCACAGCATTTCACATTGGACGGAAAGGGTATTCCTTTAGGGAGAACACTTCTTGTTTATGATTGGACAGAGCCAGCCAGACAGCACTGCTGTGATTGGTTGTTTTTGCTGCCAGTGAAGAAATGACGCTTCGTGATTGGTCAACGTCCGACAGCGCAATATGTCCCAACCGGTCCCTCCCAACACATCAGCCGTTAGCACACACTCAGAGCTCACAGCTCCTCATATCTGTTCAGAAACTGGACAAAAGTTAAATATGTACAAACCACAGACTGTCTATGTCATGGCGAATACAGTCGCTGCTTTATTTATGTCTGTATGACGTTGTTGTGAGTGTGGACGGAGCAGCTACAGGTTAGTTTAGCCTGATGGATCCAATTCCATTCTGAAAACACGCATTTTAAAAGCTTTTCACCTGCCGTCTTGTCTGCAGACTTGTCAAAGCATTAATTCATGGTTTTTACTAACCGTTATCAGTATGTAGTTACTTCGGCATCACTTTGAAACGTGTATTACAATTAAATCACTGTCAAATATGTTCATTTTGTTGTAGTTGGTATCTCCTATAGGATTTACATGGAGATACTTCCCGCCCCCTCTCCAGCGCGTCTTGTTTGAATGACAGGAGCAAACACAGCTGACAGCCGCGGTGAAACTCAAGCAATTAGAGCGATGCGAATATTGGGTAGTCTACCATAGTATTTACATGGAGATAAGCCCCTTAAAAACCATGAATTAATAAAGCATTAATTCTGTGTTTACTCCTGTGATTCAAAAAAGACGCTGGAGAGGGGGCGGGCCGGATCTCCATGTAAATCCTATCGGAATCGGATCGATCAGGCTAAACTAACCTGTAGCTGCTCCGTCCACACTCACAACAACATCATACAGACATAAATAAAGCAGCGACTGTATTCGCCATGACATAGACAGTCGGTGTTTTGCATATCTTTAATTTTTGTCCAGTTTCTGAACAGATATGAGGAGCTGTGAGCTCTGAGTGTGTGCTAACAGCTAACGGCTGATGTGTTGGGCCAATCACGAAGTCATTTCTTGATTGGCAGCAAAAACAACCAATCACAGCAGTGCTTCTCTGGCTGGCTCTGTCCAATCACAAACAATAAGTGTTCTCCCTAAGGAATACCCTTTCCGTCCAATGTGGAATGCTGCAGTGTTTTGTGAAATGCTGCGGCATTTTGTGAAATGCTGTGGCATTTTGTGAAATGCTGTGGTTTCTTGCACTTCAGGGCCACCGTACCATAGAGATGTTTTTATTTTAAAGTAAATTCAGATGGAACATAGTAAAAACATGTAAATTCTAATGTCCGCCTAAAAAAAAAACATTACTTATAGTGAAAACCACCCTTGAATGATGAGTTTAGTAGACTAAAACTAGAGGTTTAGAAAAATAAAGTCCACCTCACCTCTGGGTAATTTGGGAACCATCAGTTCCATTTGAACGTTTTCACTGTAAAAATCATTTTATCACTATAGGTATTCATTCCATCCAAATACAACTGTTGTGAAAAAAATAAATAAAATAAAACATACTCTGTTATCTTCTTATGGCGCATTTCCACTGCAACGGGGTAGCCCCGTTTAAGCGTCCCTAAGCGTCCTCGCTCAGGCCTCGGGCTGCCTCGCTGGCCGGCCGAGGCCGTGGCGCATTTCCATTACAGTTTAGGACCTGGGGTAGCAACGCAGTGTAGGCGGGGCGATCAGCTTTTTGGTCGGAGCGACGCTGGGTAAAACTGCAGTGGCGTCATCTTCAATGCGACACAACTCACAAAACACACACAACAATGGAGGATGTGGAAGCGATCGTTTACTTGTTTCTTGGTGTGTGGCTTGTTATCACAGCAAGAAGGAAAGTGATCACAGCAAGCATTGTATTGTATTCATTGTATTGAACATAAATAAATCCTTTTTTTTTTCAATATACATGTGTTTGTCAAATGTTTTAAACAAATATCTGAATTGAATATTTGAATTTCAAGCACCAGTAAGTACTGCCCCATAATAACATTTGAGGAAATATCAGATCATGAAAAGAAAATCTTTCTAATCAATTAAGCAAATATCAAAGCTAACTATAAACATAAATACTAAAGTGTAAAACACAGCAAAACTATATTCATAAATGCAAGTGTAAAATAGTGTGGACAATTGTAAACATGGATGGAGACTAAAGTATCCACAACATAAAATAATATTAAATATAACCTCAATCTTTCTTCTAGACATGTTAAAAGCTTGCTTGAATGGGTTATAGGTTTATTTTGTTCTCTCGTCTTTTAAATATATAAGGAATGTGTTGTTTGAGTCTAGTAGAACGAGGGTATTACAATTGAGCAATTTCTACATGTATTATGTATTTATCATGTATTCTTAATACTATTACAAAATAAACATGTAATAATGTTTTAGAGGAGGACCTCAAGCTAGCAAACTAAATGTCTTGCTTTAAATCTCTTAAAAGTAAGGGGCTTTTTCCTAACTGATGGTGTTTGTTATTGCTTTATAAATTCATGTATGTTTATGATTTTTTTTATGTTGGGTGCCATTCATTATCAACAAGAGATAAGATAAGTCAAAGAAGTACTTTATTGATGGCAGTATACAAATACAAATGTTGTATCAAAAAGGCATGCCATTAAACAATACAAATAAAAAATGTAAAACTGTATTGCAGCCAGCATAAATATACATGGAATTGTAAATATAAAATGAACATTTTAAAGAAAATAAATAAACAAGGAAGTACAAATGTTGCATTTAAAAATTAACTAGATAACAAATATATAATATGTACAATAACTATTAAGGTTTTTTGAAGTATCAGGGAGGAGACGGGCCACGTCGGCTGCCCAGTCATGGTGCCGTTCCTGCTGGGCCCGATCCTCTCCTCCTCGTTTCCTCTTGCCTGGGTGACAATAAGATAATAATTAGCAATAAGGAAAACACACAGGACAGGTACAGTTCACACAAGGATATAAGAATAACATGTATAAACAGAAAAACAGTAAGGTGAACTAAAGAAAGTTCTGGCCCTAGATGTTTACAATGATTGTGAAAGTGAATTACATTATGTCCAGCCTGTTGATAATGAATATAAATATATGTATATGATAGGATGTCACACACAACTGTACTAGCTGCTTACTAGCTAAGACTTTACTTGTAACAGAGCATTTCCACACAGTGATATAGCTTATTTTAATTACTGACGATGGATGATCCACGGTTTAAAAAAACAAAAACACAATTCCAGTCGTTTTGCCATTTCTATTTCTTACCTAGAACCACACGCTGCGGTGTCGTGATGGCACTCGGTGTTGGTGGTTGAGTCGGTGTCGATTCTTCGGCTGGGGTCCGTTCTGGATTCGATGACGATGTGGACGGAACACTGCCGTTGTTCGGGAATGTTCCTCCTCACGAGTCCCAATGTAATCATCTAGAACAGCAAAATGACTTGTTAATTCCACAAACTACTGCAGCACAATACTAAATGGCAACAACAACTATAGAAAAGAAAAACTGAACGTAAACAATGGCAATGGTGTTAGCAAACAATAGCTCTAGCTAAGGCTATCTGCCTAGGCTATCTGCCTTAGCTAGCTATGTAGCTCTTCGGGGCTCCATAAAAGCACGGGTTGTCGAATATTAATGTAAGGATAAAATAGACTTCTTTGTTAGAAGTGAGCGTACCTTGCAGGGACTCCAGTAAAGCCGTTCCGTTTTCCCTACATCGCAGGAAAATCCGCGCTCGGACATCTGTGCAGAGACATCCTGGAACACTTTCACATTTCGCGTTGTTCCGTCGAGCTCTCGCTGGATTGTATCATCCCCAATGAGATGTAGGAACGTCGTCACCTCCTCGGTCGACCACGGTGTGCTTTTCTTCGACGTTGCCATTTTTGTAGCTCCTCCGTTTACAAAATGCTGCAAGCTTGCTTCTTGATATATATGTGACGCGAGGGATGATCTCGCGCGCGATCTTGTGACGATTCTCTCTGACCAATCAGCAGTCGAGTGTTGACGTCACAGCCCTGGCCTGGTCTGATAGAACCACGATTTTATGGGGCCGGAAAAAGAGAGAAAAAGTACCCGCTAGCCGGTACTAGGCTATATGGAAATGCCACCAAAAACTGGCCTGGCCGCTTGAGGACGGTCCAGGACGCTTAAACGGGGCTACCCGCTGCAGTGGAAATGCGCCATTAGACCCCACCGACCCGAAATCGCGTCATTTTCAGGAAACAACATCTAAGGAAGCTTAATATTTAATAAACTATGAATATTTTATATCCATAGAACGGGGAAAAAACTAATTTAACTGATCTTTTTCATTTATTTTTTCACAAAAAACACACAATGCTAACAGTGAGCCTCTGAATTAGCCCCGAGCGAAAAATGCTAACCTATTACTGCACCGAAAATCACTCCTAGCTCCCTTATTACTTATCCTAGCTCTACATCCAACACATTGTTTATGACCGCAAGGAGACACAGAATCTAACGGTGCCCACCTCAACACTAAAAGATACAAACTAGCGAGGTTACCAACAAAAACGTACATCAAAACAAGTGGCGCTAGGTATTAGCATTAGCACTGCACACACCCACGGCGTGTTCCAATGAAAAGCATACATATATATAAATAAAGTATAAAGTATAGGTCAACACATTTCAGTATAACACACCAATTGCAATATTACTCACGTTTGACACCGTGGAGCAGGGTTTCTATGTAGCCCTACCGAGAAGTGGGTAGTTTAATGAGTCTGTTGACGACAAAACCTCCGCGCACACAGACAGCCAAGGCAAGCTACCTGAATTAAGTCTCTCCCTAAACCGGCAATACCGGAAATGTGACATCCGGTTTGTCCTTCACAATAAAGTTTTTCAAAATAAAGATACATTTAATATTGACATATCAAATTGATTCAAATGTCTTACACAACACATGTATCGAGACAATAAATGAACTGTTTATATAGTCGATCAACACTGTGTATGTTACTCATTACAGGATAATCACATGGCACTAAATCAGACCGGCTGTTCTCCTCTGTTTACATCCTGCTGGTTTAAATTATGTGTTCTATAGGCTCTGTGCACAAGATTGAGTTGAGTAGTGAGCCATTCGGTTTTTTTCATGGTGAGATGTCTGCTGAGAGGTCATTGTATACCTCGCTGACTTTGAGGACATCTGGGTCTGGCAGCTCCCCCCGCACGGCCTTGTAACGTGTACTCCTTTGAACACAGCTACATACAATTACTTAGGACAATATATATTACCTTACACCGTCAGCAACTGTAAACTGCTTTGGCATAGTGGAAATGAACACCATGTCACTCACTCTGCCTGGTTTCACACACTATTAATTACACAAAAGAATTGTCAATTTAATTGAAAAGGTTGTTGATGCAATATACTAAATCAGCTCTTGGCACAAAGGAAATACTCATTAAATCATGGATTGGCTGTGAACACATACTGTTCTATTGTATTGCATAGAAAGATGTGTTACTGTTCTGCTTGTAGTGGAAATACTGTTTGTAGTCGTAGATAGAAAAACAAAGATGGAAAACATTTCACCATACATTGTTTAGGAGTTTTATATGTATTGGGTGTTTATGGTTAATGTGGGAAATTAATAAGCAGAGCTGTTGCTGGTACATTTCTGTGCCATCATAATAGTAATGTGTATACAGCGTTTCGTGAATATCTGGAAAAATATGCGAGTAGTTTGGAGTAATTTGAGACTGGTACAGAAATGGTACATTCTCTGTTAGCCTACGTTCGCCCCGATTGAGCTAGCAACTATTTTATTCGCAATTTAACATCATATTGGATATGGGCTTAACTTGTCCTGGACTGGAATTTTTCCGATCTTTTCCCGAGGAGGTGTTTGCGAAAAAGCGCTTAAAACGCATGAATAACACCGATATTTCAAAATGGCCGACTTTCTGGGGGGCGGGGCTAATGGAAGCTATTTTGAAATATGTCCGCAATTCCATCAGTAATGTCTGTGGCAAGATTGAGGTAGTTTGGAGAAACTATATGTGACTATCGCACAATAGGGGGCGCTACTGAGCTGGTGTACAAAAATGTAAAAAAAATGTGTACAGTCTGGAAAAAGACGTGGGTTGTGACGTGTGTTCCAAGTTTTGCGTCCAAAAGTCATTTTAGCGATTTTGTGGCATTTAAATCGTCAAAATTGGTACATGTTCCGTTAGCTTACGAGCTCCCCGTTTGAGCAGTCGACTATTCATTCGCAATTTAGCATCACATTGGATATGGGCTGATCTTGTCCTGGTTTGAAATTTTTCCGATTATTTTCCTAGGAGAAGTATGCGAAAATGCGCTTAAAATGGACATATTTCAAAATGGCCGACTTCATGGGGGGCGGAGATAATGGAAGCCATTTTGAAATATGTCCGCATTTCCATGAGGAATCTCTGTGCCAAGTTTCGGGTAGTTCGAAGAAACTATTTGACTACCGCACAATAGGGGGCGCTACTGAGCCATATTTGCTAAAACGTCCGATTTTTTTCTACAGTCTGGAGAAGGTTGTGGGCTGTGACATGCGTTCCGAATTTAAAGGCCGTAACTCATTTTCTCCCCTACTTATGGCTCGGTACATTTTTTAACCCTTCGATTTCGAGAAAAAACTGAATAGGACACGCCCACATTTTTCATTGGTTGCGACCCTTTAAATCTAAGTTTATACTCACCCTGCCAGTATGTCTATGACAATATATTTTTTTTTAGTCCATCGGTTCTTGAGAGGTCGAATAATCGATTATTATTCGCCAGGGCTGCCGAATAATCGATTTTGATCATGGTCATTTTCTGGCAACCCTAGTTTGGAGCCCCATGTTTGCTGGCACATTACATGGACATTTTGCAAAAAACTGAAAGTTGCCCATTACATCTTGAATCATGACTTTTATCAACAATGCATTCATATAAAATAGAGCATCTCAGTCTTGGTGTGTGAATCAGGGATCGACATTAAGGATGGCCCGATGGCCCCTGGCCATCTAGCATTTAGCTCGGGCAATGAAGCCTCACCTGCTGGTTGCCCGATCGGGCAATCTATTATGCCAGTATCATGCAGCTCACGGATCCAGTAATGAGTGACCCGACAGTAAAACTAAACACATCTATAACTAGTTTAGGTAGTTTGAGAAGTAATTAAAATAGCTACGTGTGATATTCTAATCTGAAGTCTGTGTTTTGTCCGCTCACCGCTGCATGTGATTATGCAGAGCTGCGTGTCGACTCGTCAGCAGCAGCAGCTGATCTCTCTCTCCCGTCAGATTAGACTTCACTCGCGTTTATGTCCATATCGATCAGATCCAGCTAGTTCTAGCTAATGATATGACTACCTGCTTATTAAAAGACACCTAAACAATAAGCATCGCTATGCAACTGGGTGAGGCCACAAAGTATAGCTCAGCATTATGCATTTGTTTACATTCCCACCGGAACCCTGAGGCATTACCAACAGATCAACGCACAATCAACCCATACAGGACATCTCTTTCTCCACATTAAGTGTTAGACATTAGAGTTGACTATTCTTGTCTGTCACATAAGTGGCGCAACTGAATACTACCCGGACAATGAATCGAATGCTCCACATTTTCGCGGGAATTTCAGTTTGTTACGGATTCTGATGCTGAATACATAATGATCAAATAATTTAAAGTCAGTGTATTACAATGTTTCTTAGTCCACCAAAGCAAGGTGAACAACCTGGAAAGAAGAGAAAGACTAAGCTGCAGCCCCCCCCCCCCCCCCCCGAAAAAAGAGAATCAAAGTCATAGGTATGTGCCCAATAATATTTTCTTCAAAGTAAATATTCAATATTTTTTCTTCAAAAGTAAATATTTTCTTCATAAGTAAATATGGGCATAACATGTTTTAATAGAGAGACAGGAATATAATTTCACATTTGTTATGATATAAATGATTTTTTATGGTGGTCCAGAGACAGGGATTATAATTTGACATTTTGTATGTGTTTGCAGATGTGCTCATCAAGCACCTGGAGAAAAGATTCCAAGATCTCCAGAAAGGGAGTGTCCCTTCAAAATGTTCCATCTTCAACCCCAGTCAGTGGCCCTCTGACAGACAGAGGGCCATTGAGTCGTTGAATCAGCAAACACAAACAAGAAGAAGTGAAATTAAGAATAACATTAAATAAATTGTACAATATAATATTGTGGTGGTTCATCTTATAATTCTAGAGAATGCACCAGACAGCATCTAAGACCTGCAGGTCCCCCAAACCTTTAGTGTGTCATTTCGTCCGCGCGCATTTTTCAGGGCCATCTCTATTGGACTCAGGGCCATCTGTAAATTAGCTTAGATGGCCCACAGGGCCATCTCCCAAAATCCTTAATGTCATGCCCTGGTGAATGCTTGTTTGGCGTTTGGCTGAAAGTTCAATTCAAGCTTTCTTTTGCAAAGTGCTGGAATCGGCTGCCATTTAAGTAAGATCTGCCCAAACGATGGTCCGTTCTGAAAGGGGGAACTACGCTGACGACTTTTAATCCGTTTCTATGGCAGTTTTGCTCCGTTTATTGATTTTGGTTGTACTTTAATAAAGCTTGTCTGTACTTCAAATCTTTCTCCTCGCTTTCTCTTGCCAGTAGTTTAGGCTCCAAGCTTGAGTAAAATAGGATAGATTGTATCTTAGCTGTAGAAGAAGGCTGCGTTATCAGCGGTGTTGAAGTAGCATGTGTGCGGGTTCAATTTTCGTTTACGCCCATACTACCCTGAACACGCCCGATCTCGGAAGCCAAGCAGGGTCGGGCCGGGTCAGTACTTGGATGGGAGACTGCCTGGGAATACCCGGTGCCGTAAGCATTTTATTTATTTATTAGATGTTAAAATTCATCAACATCTAAAATTCATCAATTCATCAACAGAATAAATGTATTAAAATAATATTTAACTGTTATCAAAACTTAGTGCAACTGTAGAAGCTTGCTATGTTCGGTTGTCTCACTGAAAGAATCACTTTTAACATGTTTTTTTACAGTCAATATGCAGAGACAAAGGGTCGCAGTTCTCACTATGTGCAATAATATTTGCCTTAAATACATTGAAATGTGAAAGTTGAACAAGAAAGTTATGTTGCTTGGTAAACATGTAAATGTAACCTTTTGCTAAGAAAGTACACTCAACATCACTGATGTGTAGGTGATCTAGTATTTAGCAGTGGTGAACCGTGGCTATCACAACTGGACCGAGGGGAACTCTGAAAGAATACGCCCATTGGGTACAAATCAATATATGATTGGTTGATCAAACTGTCAGTCCAAACGTATGCTCTCATTCAGTGCAACGGCCAGGGCATTCTATCAAGGATCTAGAATACCTTGGTTGAAGGATATTCTACCCAGAGACCCAGAACAAGATCTGATTGGTTGCTTTCTTTTCTAACACAAAACCACTGAAATGCGTAGTGTGTAACGATCAACTATCTAAACTAGTTGTGTTAATTAAACGCGCAAGGGGTTCTTGAATGAAATAAGATTATAAAGGTAAACAGAAATAATAAACGGATAATCTGCTCCTTAAACAAAATAAACAGAGACAGATTTCATGCATGGATCCATTATATTGACAGTTTTCCAGCCACACAACACAAACAAAACAAAACAGTCCGCTCTGGGATACACAAAAAGTGTCTTTACTGCCTAATCCAGGCTATTGTTCATTGAGAAAAATACTGTTGCTCCTGCGCCCGTCGGCGGCAAAAACAGAAATGTTTGTAGGCCTTTTCAGGCTATATTCCACACAAAAAAGAAACACGAAGTCCTGCGTGGCACACAGGAGCGATCTCACCCTGTGTCGGAGAGAATCTCTCTCTCTCTCTCTGTGCGCGTCCTCTCCAAGGAGACGTGCTTCCAGGTCGGTCGATGCAATATCCACATACGGTTACTTTCAGTTACTTCCCCATTGCATTTGTACACATGCTGAGAAACCGTAACTATCCCGCTGAATACCCGCATTCACCATACACAGGTTTCCTCCTCCCGTGAGAACCACCCCTGGCATCCTGTTGACGTGCCCTCTAAAAAGCCTCTGGGCGCGCCGCGACAGGTGAATATGCAAATGAGGCTTGCAGAACCACACCCTCAAACCTTAAATAAAAGTGGACATTTTAACGACTGTAGTTGCGAGGATAATACACATGCATCAATGATCTCATTTCATTTGAATCTAAACTACATGCCTTAACCCTTTCCCCTGCCCCTACATTTTATAACAAACACTGAGATCAATCTGCGACTGTCACAGATTCCCCCCCCCCCCCCCACCGGAGGTATGAGGGGCTGCACCCCGAAGTAGGGCTTTAGGTTGACCACATTGATAGTGTCCATTTTCTTGTTCTGGCCGTTCCACTTTATCTGGTAATTGATAGGGCCTAATTTTCTCACCACTGTAGCTGGACCCGACCATTTAGGCGCAAGCTTTGCTGAGAAGTTCTCTGATGCTTTAGCGAGTGGGTGAATGCGGACCCAGACCAGGTCTCCCAGCAGGAGTTGTACACCTCTCCTGTGGGTATTATAATACTTGGCTTGTCTGGCTTGGCATACTCCAGCTCCCCGATCAGAAACCAACTCACGTGGGACACCGAAACGGGTGAAGATCTCATCTTTCAAGACGGCGACAATTTTGTGAGTTTTGCTGTCTTTTAGGGGAAACATCTCAACCCACTTTGTGAAATAATCCACAACCACGAGGAGAAAGCAATTGCCTTTTTTACTGCGGGGAAAAGGTCCCATAAGATCAATCCCTAGCTTTTCCCAGAGGTCCATTTATGTTCTCTAAGGTACAACTGCTGGTGATGTACCCTCAAAGGGTCATAGTTGATCCATAAGGTACTAATAGGTACTTTTTCTAGGTTGATAAGGTACATATAAGTTCCAAACTGAGAAAGGGTCCATGTCTGTACCATTTTTCCATCATATAGGGGTACAATCACAAAGATGTCAGTGTGTGACCAAAATGCTGTTGGGGGATGGGATGGTTAATGCATCAGGGCTGCTAAGGCAATTGTGAAATCTGGTTTTGTGCGTGCACACATTCATTAAGCCTAGGTTCAACAATACTTTTTTATTGTCGGTGAAATTTGATTAGAAGGAATTGAGTTGTAATGTAGACCTACACAATTCCATGTAATATTTAGGCTGAAGCCTTTTAGAGGCTGGAAATATTAGAATTGGAAAACAAATTACTTAATTTCAAATATTTATCCAGGAAACAACAGTGATGATAAGGCTAAATAAAGAGCTACAATGGTGGATTTGGATATTTGAATGAGAGTTCACACATGCGCATTCGGTGTAGCAGTAGCAACGGCAGACATGTCATTTGCTTATTCAAACTTCAAACTGTCATTTGCACTTGGCGGCAAACCATGGAGCTTTCAACCGAGGAGCTTCTCCAGAAGTTGGAAGAGTCAGGAATAAAGGTGACCGAAGAAGAGGCACAGAGATTCAGAGGTAATATTATGTTGACATACTGCGTTATGTTCTATGCCAGTGCTTCTCAAAGTATGGTCCGCGGACCACTGGTGGTCCGTGAGTGCCCCCTAGTGGTCCGTGAGTATATTGGTAACATTTCACATTTGAAATAAATAAATACATTTAAGTTTTCCGCACTCTCGCTGGAATATCTCCGCAATGGAACAAGCTTACGTTTCACTTTCTATTGCATGATAAAGCCCAGGGCAACACCTTCGTCACACATGTTGCCACTTGTTTGTCCCATTTCCAGGCGATTTATAATCTGTTATAGAAAAACGATGTGTTTTGGGATATTTGTGGAGTTAGGTGGTCCGCGAGTGTTTTTTATTGGTTAAGTGGTCCTTGGTATGAAAAAGTTTGAGAAACACTGTTCTATGCAATCTATTCTGTCTAAACTGAAGAAACTTTAACTGAACTGAATGGCTAAATTGCTAGCTAGCGTTATCTAGAAAATTGACGTTATCAGCCTAGGGTTAGCTACCGTTAGCTTGCTAAACTCAGCCATTTAACCGTTTTATCGCTCCAAAAATACAGGTTCCAGTGCATGACCAAGGTATGGCTTTATAGACCATATCTGCTAAGTTAAATGATTTATCTAAAGGTCGTGTCTAATTGAGTTGAACCGAATGGCTTGCTTGCTAGCTAAAAAGCTAGCTAGCTAAAGTTAGTGAACCTATTGAAGCTAACATTAAGTGCGGTCAATCTGAAATAGCCTGTGAGGTTCCACTTTAATAAGTTAACCTTAAGACTGTGGAAATCCTAACAATTGTTACGATTGCACGTTAACGGTTCAGTAATGTTATGCCTTCATGAGTGTAATAAGGGCTTAATTTGCCATGTCGTTGTGTTTGACATGCTTCTTGTTATTGAATATAAAAAAGAGAGATGCATTTCACTTAAAATCCCTCTTCATTTTATGTTGTTACTATTGTCATTTTTCCGTTAATTTATAAGGTCTATATGTACCTTTTTGATATGGGGTTTTAAGCGGAGTTTTTTGTTTTGTTTACGTTATCCCGTTGATTACGTCATCAGCTTGCTCAGCGTGATTTCTCCTCAGTCCGCAGATTTCTGCCGTGAGGTACAAGTGTTTTTAAAAGTTTGAAAAACCTTGTTAATCCATTAACGTTAGTTCAGTTCATGGTGCAGCTATCGACGTGCCATTGTTTTGAATAGGACTGTCTACACAGAGGCGTTTTGTCGAGTACAGGAGTTATATTATAGTTGCTAGTTTTTGGCTAATGTTAGCTTGATTGAGTGAAGCTCTTGTACGTGATCCCGTCTCTCAAGTAAGGCTGCGCCTGAAAGAGAAGCCGCTGAGTTTTGTGCTTGTGCTCCTATTACTTTGTCCAGGTGTGATTGTATGTTGTGCTGAGTCAATGTTTTTCCTAATAAGTTAGCCCTGAACTGTGTGTAGCCCTGAACTGTGTGTAGCCCTGAACTGTGTGTAGCACTGTCCGGCTGCACATAAAAGCTACTAAACCAGGCGCTATTGATGTCGTTTATCAAATGCGTTTATGCTCCGCATGGGTCAGTAATGTCTGTTTTGGACGGTGACCAGTAACCTGCTCTCACGGTAGCTATTGATTTTACTACACACTGGCAGACCAAGAGTTACCGTTTTTTTTATACAAGATGTGCTCCATCTACTCTCTTAATGTATATATTTTGTATTTGTTTGGTTTGAAAAATGACTATTAAACAGCATTCACACTAATTATGTGTTACTTTGGGGTTGATCTGTCTACTACTGGTAATACAAGTTCCTCATCTCCTCCCTTCCCCACCCCATGTCAGAAATGAGGCAAAGAGGAGACTGCCTGCTGGATTCGTTCTTCCAACTTCAGACCAAACTTGATAACAAAGAAGCTTGTCAGAAGTCATCCAGAGATCGACATAGGACCATTCGTGTTCTCCATGAAGCAATAATAGAATACACAATGTAAGTCAGTATTGTCCTTTTTTACTCTGCTTCACCAATATACTTCAGGCAGATAAGATGCAAAGCCACATTTACTGTGGGAAGTGATGAATTGTGGGAATTTCAAGATCCATGCTAAGATGTATGTTCACAATTGTGGCTTTTAAACAGCAATTTGTTGGTAGAGTATAAATAGCTTTATTCCTTAATGTAATCTTTCTTACAGGCATCCCACCAACACAGAATATGTGCAAGTGGTTCAAGCACTTATTATGAAGTACCCCTTCCTTAAGGATCTGGAGAGAAATGGCTATGTAAGTTAAAAAGATAGTTGATGTGATATTATGCAGCTAGTTATTTTCTGATGTAATGATTTTGAAAACATTGAATGATATAAAATACAATAATGCATACAAATGTATTATGTTTATGCTTTCCTTGGATACGTTCATTTAATTGTTTTGTAATAGTGCGGGTTATCTTTGTTTCATTGTCTGTGTTAGCATACCTGGCATCAGTCCCTCAAACGCAAATTCAAAGCAGAGCGTGCACCTTTAATCCACGAAGATGAGGTGAAAAGGAGTAAGGAAAAGTTTGGTCACAAGAGAGCCAGAGAGTCTACGAAAGCTGCAAGAAGCTGTTGCAGATCTGTGTCAGGAGTGAGTGAATTTATGTAGCTGCATACCTTGATTGGAGAAGTCATTGTGCACAATAATATTTTACTGGAAGTGTCTGTGAACAGTAATGTTTTGTGCAAAATTCTAGTTCAGATGAGATAAAAAAAAATGTTGCATTGTGAAGTTGAACTTCAAACTTGAACTGTTTCCTTTTCACTTTTTATTTCCAACAGGTGCCTGCTGTAATCGGTGAGGATGCATCCTCTATTGAGAGGCATGTGCACGTTCTGCAAATGCAGTATGAGAAGATGAACCCAGACACCTCTGTTGTAAAAGACCGAATGCAGCTAACTTTTTCATGGCAGCGAAAGGAGATCGCGGATGGAATGACAGTTGAGGATGTTCTGAAAAAATATCCTTTCCTTAGAACACCCTCAGGGGTAAGTGATATGAATGAAAGTACATTCAGTCAATTTTCAGTTGTTCAAAGCACACATTTGGTGTTAATGTAAGTACTCCATAGCACTCGGAACTGTAACAGTCAATTTCATTGAAAAGAAGAAAAGAGAGTTCTTTTAATACTGGTCTGGTCCTTCAATATTGAGATGATTTGGTAAAATGACTAATGAATTTCCCCTTTCTATTAACTCTTTTCAGTTGTGCGATGAGGTTGACAGGATCCGCCCTCTGCGGTGAACTTGTGCCGGCGTTGGAAAGAGGGCTTCACCGGCATAGTGCCGAAGGTGGTCAAGCTAGAAAATCCCCATTAGCCAAAATGTACTCTGAAGCGAGGGAGGAAATGTTGGCAGAGGATCTACCAGGTATTCTACCGTTTTATTTTTGTTTATGGTCAGTGCTTTTTTTAAAGCGCTTTTGTAGAAAATAAATCATTATTTTATGAGTTATTTTTCTCTCGTACTAAAAGGCTTTAATAGGCACAGACTGGGTTTTCATTAAACTTTTGCATTCAATTTACAGAAAAGTCAACATGTTGCCTGAAGTGATTTCCATCTGCTTTGTGCACTCTTATCAAAAGGCAGTCAACTAGGCTAGGTCTTGAAAATCTCATTTGAGAATCTCAAATTACGTTTAAATGTTTAACTTTGACTTATTCCACCTTGTCCTACAGATGTGGACTTCCGTGCTGCGCTGATCCTGCTGCCCCACATCTTTAAAGAGAAGGCCGACCAGTTCATTACATTGGGACAGGTATGGAGTTAATCCCTTATAATCTACAGGGGTAAAACACTTGTTTTTGTCTCACTAGAAAATTGTAATAATTAAGTTTCATGCTGTTTTTTGCTAGACTATGATGATGGTATGGAGCCTTGATCATGAAGCTGGATCGGTTTTAATAACTTGCTAACTTCACCATTGTTCTGTAATTTTTATTTCTCTCTGATCAGCACGACGCTCCAAGTCCCTACCCAACTGTCCAGTTGGTAGACACCGACTGGAAGATGGCCTTTACCAGGAAGGTTTTGGTCAAATTGGACAGTGTGGATCTATGCAGGGGCGCAGGAGTTGAAGATGGGGTAATTTCAGCCTTCTGTGCCTACTTTGTTTTCAACTTAGCTTACCCACCCTACATGATGAATACCCTGACCTTTCTCCAACGTACTACACTAGACATTATTGAGGTGGCTGAAAAGCCCTTACCAGTCACTGTGACCCGAATTATCAATCTACTGTACTAAAAATGCCACGACCATATAGATGTACAAGGTGTAGAAGAACCACCTTCACCTTAATGAAACTGGTTCAACATGTTGGTCTTATCCACGCCCACAAAGCCAACTTTAATATTACTTGTGGACTAAATGACTGCAAGTCAGCGTTCACATTATACAAATCATTCAGGCGTCATGTGTATGGTAAACATGGAGAGCACGTGCTACCTGATAGCGGTGCGAATGATATGGACAATGACACTGATCTAAACAATGACAATGATATGGACAACATGGACAATGATCTACAGCCTGAGGCTAGGGCAGACATACCACCTAGTATGGATGAACTATTGGGAGTTTTCCCAAGACAACATTCTTGATGAATTTGAGATGGTGACAGGGGCAAGTACAGATACTCTGTTTTCATCGCTCCCATTAGAGTTACAGAGATGGCTTGCTCGTGTACACGGCAGTCAAGAAGCATTAAAAAAACATGCAGCATGTTTCAATGGTCATACATTGACAGTGTAAAATATGCATGTAAGATGTGTTGATTGTTGATTACATGATTTACATGCAGAGAATATTCCTCTTTTTTTCATAATCAAATATATTTTAAATGTTAACACACTGTGGCTTCTATGCCGTAAGCTTCTTGTCCCAATGTCTTATGATTCACACCTGCATGCATACACAGTCAATGTTGATACTCAATAGAGTGTTAATAAACCAGGACAAGAAAATGTTTAAGGGAATTGTGACTTAAAAGGGGGAAAGCTATTGTTCAATGAAATGCGTTATGCTGTATTGTGTGGCATTGATACATTTAACATTATTCTGAAATTCTGTATTGATAGAAAATATGTTTTTGTGATGTGGCATTTTTATATGAATTTTAATGTGATATTGCCATAAATTGTATGATTTAAATGTTGAAAGTGTTATAGATTGATGATGTAATTATTTTTTATGTTAATAAATCTGAGAAAAAATATTTTTTTTACTGTGTCCCATGTTGTACCGAGTACAAATTTGCCATCATAAGGTACAATGCTCTTGTCACTGGGGCAGTACCCTTTAAAGGCCAAATTTGTACCATTTCCAAGGGTACATTTAAGTCCTAGAGCATCAAGGTCCATTATTGTCCCCAGGGGTACATATTTGCCCCCATAAGGTACAAACTGTAAGGGTACTAATATGTACCCTTGTTAAGGGGTACAATGGGTGTACCTTTGAGGGTACTGCCCCAGTGACGAGCTGTTGGACCCCACATTATTTATGACAGTGAACCCCACTTGTTTTTGATTATCCGCTTTGTAGGCCTGGCAGGTATTGCAACACTTTACATGGGCCCACACATCCTTCCTAACAGACTGCCACCAAGCCACCTCAAGGATCTTAAGAAGAGTCTTAAGTCTGCCCAGATGTCCACTCAGGGGATGGTTGTGGAAGTACTCCAGAAAAGATATTACTAGACTATTGGGAACCACTAGCTGATATTTGTCTTCCCCTACTCTCACAGGCGACCGCCGATACAGAATACCCTGTAACACAGTGTACCCTATCCTATCTGGCTTACAAATGGCAGCAGACTGTTTTGCCATGTCACTGATTTCAGGGTCCCTTTCCTGGGCCTCTCGTATGTCTGATAGGGTGGTTTGTAAGTCAAAAGCACAGTGAGAGGTGTTTGAGGCAACATACGCAGTTGTGGATGGATGTGCATTTTGCAATCGCTCTGGACAGAGCACTGTAACATGGTCCGAGAAGGACAAACAAATCAACGTAACACTGTAATATTACAGATCAACAACACGGATACGATTCTCATTTATTCATTTTATATACATTGAATTACATTTATTTATATAATTACCGTAAATCGAGTACATTTTCTGAGTGTTCCAGGGTATACTCTGAATACCTTGAAGGCCCTGACGGTTCGCCACTGGTATTTAGTCATGTTTAATGGCATGTATATGAGTGTGTTAGAGTCATTACTTTATGCATTATTTGTATGAAAAAGGTGTACCTTGGAATCCGTGCTGAAGTTCTCTGCTGTTAGGAGTCCAGATCTGTCTCTCCTCCTCTGGTCCAGCCTGTCTGGAGCACCTTAAGGCAGTGGTTCTCAAAGTAGGGGGCGCAGAGGCATGACGGGGGGGCGTGAGAGACCAGGAGGAAAAATTGTTATTTATAAAAAATATTTTGAAAAATTATTGATTCGAAAATAATATGATACAGTACTATTACGTCTGGGTTTCTGTGTTTCATTAAAGCTCGTGTGTGTGTGTGTGTGTGTGTGTGTGTGTGTGTGTGTGTGTGTGTGTGTGTGTGCGCACGAGCGCGCGCACGAGCGCACCGGTACCGGAGATCGTTGTTGTTAGCTTCTGGTGCTAGCGAGCTACGCTAACGGATATAAGGAGTTTTTTCAACAACAAGGTGGAGGAGAGTCCTCTCCTGTCCGACTGAGAGGCTCAGTGAGCTAAAGGACTCTCTTATTGTTATCTCAGTGGGTCTCAAACGTTTTGGTCACCATTAATGTAAACAATTATTTCCGAGGCACACATTTATATGATCATTATAGTTATAAAAAAATAAGAGAATAAATTAAAAACCGGTATGAAATACTATATGACATTAAAAAAAGAATAAAGTTTAAAAGGGTGATTTGTAAAATATCCATAAAGAAAAAGTAAATCTGTTAACAGTTCTGTTTAATATGGGTATTGAGAGATGTATCCATAGATCTCTTCATTTTGCTCTCAAAGTGCACCAGATTGAAGCTTTTAACTTCAATCTTTAAAAATCTTCCCGGGGGAGCTTGCCCCCGGACCCCCCTATGTGATGTCCACACACCACCTATAAAAACTAGCACTTTACCCCTGCTTACACCTATATGCCGTGAGCTGATATCGAGCCTTCATTGTAACAGTCGCGGGTACATTGTGTATGCGTGGGGAGTGTTGCAGTAGAAAATTCCACTGTAGCGCCCGGTACATTAATGGGAAACCCTAAATGTTTGAGCACCCTCTATGAAACGTCAAGCTACTGTGTCCTTTTCATCGTCCTTAAATGCAGGCATTAAGTTACATGTTCCGTTCTACAGCCACGATAAGGCTGTTTCTCAAGTGTGACGATAATAAAATGAAAAGAGGCATTGGTAATAATATTAAAAACAACAATGTTTGGGTCGTTCGTCTGATAGGCGGTTAGCTGCAATAAATAACTCCAGTTCAACAAACCATAACAATATCTAAGGGAGCGTTATTTCTGGACCATCTTGAAATGTGACGTTCATATTTTAAAGATGCACCCATTTTAATGTGAGGTTGATTTAATATATACTAAGCCTCTCTTCAACAATAGGTTGACGTTAGCTAGTCTATTTATGCTATAGTAGAGCATGGCAAATTGAAAATGAATCTTAACAATGCATACAGTAACCTAACTAGCAAACTAACTATCTAACGTACAAGGATGACTATTTTACCAACCTCGCACAGAAGCCTTTTGGTATACAGTAGCATTCCACTTAATGTGTTATACTTCTCTATTACGTTTAACTTGGATGCTACGCATAGCATCGTTAGCACAGATGGAGCTACCGATTGCTCAAATGCTAACCCAACTCTAAACATTCATTAACGTTAGCTTAATAAAAACACCAGTAACATAACATAAAGTATGCAGGGTTGACTTACCGAAGAAACTGCATTCATGGACGGTCTGTTTTTAACAGCAGATAAATCCTATATTTGCATGAAGAATAGTCCACCAGGAACCAACACAACAAACACGGCCGAGTTCAAGTAGTGTTCTCCTCATGAGCTGAGCCCCTGTAGCATCACGGAGCCAATGGAGCTAACGGAGCTAGGAGCAGCAGTCCCGTTGTCTTGAAGGGGGAATCTAACTATACAGAACAGTGTTTCCCCTAGGATGGAGTCATAGCAGCGGTGCTAAAGCACGTGGGCCCAGCATAATGTGAGTGCATGCGCGTGCGAAGTGCGCCCCGCCAATTTGTTTGTCAGCACAAGAAAGGCTCTTGAGGCCTAGTACCAGGGCCGGTTCTAGCCAATTTGCTGCCCTAGGCGAGATTTTATATGTAAAGAATAAATGAAAAATCTCTGCAAAAGGCAAATACACTACAAAAACATAAACGTATTAATACAGGTAATATACGTCAAAATGGCTTTAAATGTATTCATTATTGTATGAAAATGTTTGAATTGGGGGGTGGACGTCACATCCACTAGGGGGGTCTGGGGGTATGCCCCCCCCCGGGAAGATTTTTGATGCGGATTTTGTTAAAATAATACGTTTGCGCTATGGACCAACACTATACTTTGACGGGGAAGGGGGTAGCAATAAAGATAACACCATTAAACAGTTACACAACATAACAGAAATAATATCGATAGCAGCATCCCTAGCAACATGATCGCAGCGTCCAAGCAGCTCCCGTTCGAGCATATGCCTTGAGTTGCACATAGCTCCAACAATCCATCACACAAACACACACACACACACACACACACACACACACACACACACACACACACACACACACACACACACACACACACACGCATAGACACACACACACTTTGTATTGTATTATTGTATGAGAGGTTCCAGGTTGAATTGAGACGAATATTTGTAATGTTCAGAGGTTGTTGTGTTTAATATTCATGGGAATATGTGTCATTGTTCAAATGATAATAAACATTTGCATAAAGCATATTTGTCCACTCATATGTTGATAAGAGTATTAAAAACTTCCACTAAGGTACATTTAGAACAGATAAAAAATGTGCGATTAATTTGCGATTAATCGCGATTAACTATGGACAATCATGCGATTAATCGCGATTAAATATTTTAATCGACTGACAGCCCTAGTTTTTTTGTGAGACTGGGTTGAAAATACACAACAGCTGTCGCCTGACAATGCTTTAGGAGCTGTTGTGTGTGGTACAGCGTGTAGGTGTGTGTGGTACAGTGTGTAGATGCGGCGGACAGACGGGTCTCAGTTGGTTTGGTGTCCTATGCTTACTTTTAATACTTGTAAATACAACTTTTGGCCCGTAATTTCAATTCCCCATTTCAGCGACCAGAGAGAGGGGGGGGGGGGGGGGGATATATCCAGTCTCTGATTGTGTTACGTTATTATGAGAGTGCTCTCATACTTTAAATGAAGTATATATTTATATAAATATATTTCTGTGTATGTGTCCGCATCTGTAGCCTGTTGTCTCATTATACCGCACTGTCAATGAATAAATATATATATCAGTAAATATATAAGTCGTCATGAACACATCTGTCCATCAGACAGAGTTCTGCTGTGCCTCCTGTCATCACTAATGGACGTCTCTTTAAAATGACTGCTCAGAGGAGAGGAGTTCTCATTTCTCTAACCGCTTGCTTCCCCTCTCCTTGGTTCCCCTCCTCAGTCATCCGCTCGCATCTCCTGTGGGCGGGACGAAGGGCCCTTCTCTACGGTGGCCGGCGGGACGAAGGGCCCTTCTCTACAGTGGCCGGCAGGTGCAAACGCGTTACAATGGCCCAAAACGCATACATAAGCAGGAAACACCTGCAAATAATGAAATGAAAAACAAACAAACCCTGAAAACAAATACAACAGAAAAACGCTGCATTTAAAGAAATGATGCAAACTAAATACAACACACAAACCCCGAAAACAAATGCAACAAAAAAACACTGCAAATACCAAAATGATATGCAAAGTCCAAAACACGTACAAATCCCAAAACACATTTAAAAAAAAAAAACATTCTGGTGTTGTGCCGTAGGTTGAAGCCTTGCCGTAGATTGAAGCCCTGTTCGCGGGGACGTGCCTGTACTGTATCTATAGGCTATAGGGGGGGTTCCAAATCCGGCAGGAGAAATACCTGCTCTGCTGAACATGTTATTTAGAGAACAGTGCAGATCTTCCCTATTGACACCAGGATTAACCTAGTCTAAAATAAGGAACATTAATAGTGTGATATAGGCACAGATATTTAAGCAATAGCTCACCACAGGCCGTGGTATATGCTCATTATATCACAGATAAGGGGCGTGGTTCGGCCCGACGCGAAGTGAGCTATTGCTTTTATAAAACGGTTACCAAGTGTGGCAATATGAGAAAAAAAATACACAATCTAATTTAAATGTACAATAGCTTGACCTTGAGGACCTTGAATGGCCAGAGCTTCCACCTGACACATTTGTTTTGTCACCAATGTTAGAAATACTGTCATTTGGTCCAATATTATCCAGCTCCTCATTTGCATGTAACACATCATCGATTTCATCATCCACAACCTGTATGCATTTCTCCCTGTTTGCATGGACCCATTTTTCCATTTTGTGTATTACTCCTTTAACATTGTGCATTTGATTTTGAAACCATTCCGTTTGTTTAAACATTTCATCCTCAGGCAACAAAGGTTTTAATGACTCATGCAACCTTGTAGGTTCCCCAGACAGTTTCCACAACATTTCATGTTTGATTTGCATGTCAGAAACATTTCCATCTGAAATCATCATTTGTTCCAATTCCTTTGCCATTTTACACAATTGCTTTATCCCAGATTTTCTATCCTTTTGCATAGATAATATCTTTGCTTCCGCTGCTTTATATGTGAGTTTAGCTTTCCTTTTACCAAGCCCATCCTCCTTTTCAGTTTGATTGACAGCAGCGTTCATTTCTGCATTCATTTCCTGATTTTCCTCGTTACTCATAGCCATTATTTAGCAATCCACGGAGGCTTTGTTTAGAATTACTTTATGGAATTTGCCTGTATCCCGTTGCGTGAAGGCCACTCTCCTCCGCAACCTTTTATTCATTCATAAATACTCCTACCGTGACTTTGATGTTTGGTCTGTCCCCGTTCCTCTTGCGGGTGCGTAACGTCGGGAAAAGTCAATGAATACAGCGCTGTCCTCGTGTGTCCATCCGTCTTTGGAAGCAAGTTTTTCAACAAATGTAAAGGCAACCGAACAACAAATATTTGCCAGTGAGGGATATGGTGTGAAGCTTTTCCAGACGCGTGGTGTTGACAGCAAATCAGGTCTTCTCTTTGAATGCATTTAAGATGTTTATTTGGATTGCAGGATGATGACAGCAAAACAAGAGCCGGGTGTTTAACTGTTAACTAAACAACTAACTGTGATAAAGAAATAAACCAAAATGAACTCAAAACAAACTGAAAATAAGCGAAAACACGCACGGTTGAAAAACTGTGTGGCTTCCCTCTGGTGATTCCCAATCCCTAATGCTGTGCACCTGTGTCCTCCCTAAATAGTAGGCTGTACCCTGAAATTGGCCTATGCCCAGGTCAATTCAGTAGTATCACAGCACCGTCATATAAAAAAAATTAAAATACATCAAATTGGCTTCAACAATCAACATTCTTCATCAGTGAGACTAAACAAATATGGACCCTGAATCTAGAGCTCTCGTCCATAGAAAAGAATGCGCGCCAGGGAACCTTCGTCCCTGAACAGTAAATTACCTCATGGCGGCTTGTGCTCTGTCATAGACTGGCAACAACAATGCACCCAAGCTGCCCCTCCTTAAAAGAGATAGCAGCAATACCCAAGGCCGTAGACATATGCCATGGGAAAGGAGACAGTGAGAGGAGAAAATTATGAACTGTGTCAAAGGTTGAATACCTAGGCAAATTATTCCCTAACAGACACGAAACAACAAAAAGAGACACTACATCCACATGAGGTACAAGGCAGACCATGGGCCAAGGTTGGTACAGATTTGTTTACCTTTAACAATAAGAACTACCTCATTACAGTGGACTACTATTCCAACTTTTGGGAAGTTGACTACCTACCTGATACAAAGTCAAGTACTGTAATTAGGAAGCTGAAAGCTCACTTTTCCCGTCAGGGGATTCCGCTTATTCTTTTTTCGGACAATGGGCCCCAGTATTCGTCCCAAGAGTTCCAGCGTTTCAGTCGGATGGGAGTTCGAGCACAAAACGTCGTCTCCTGGATACCCACAGAGCAACGGGAAGGCCGAGTCTGCTGTGAAAACTGCAAAACGACTGATGCTGAAAGCTAAGGCGGCGGGACAGGACCCGTATCTGGCTATGTTGGATCACCGCAACACACCTACTCAAGGACTGACTACAAGCCCGGATCAGGGACTGCTTAGCAGGAGGACCAGAACTCTACTACCTGCTCGGGACAGTCTCCTACAACCCGAGGTGAAACAGACAACACAAGAGCGGATTGACAGGCAGGAGAAGCAAGCCACATACTACAACAGGACAGCTAAGGACATGGACATGCTCAAACAGGGAGACTGCGAGTTCAGCCTTACGAACCACAAACGATCTGGAGGACGGCTACTGTGGTGGAGCCTGTTGACCACAGGTCCTACACGGTGCAGCTGGAGAATGGAGGTGTTCTAAGGAGGAATCGACGTCACCTGAGACGGGTCCAGGGCACAGTACCGAGTGTGACAGCCTGTACGGTGACTGTTGACACTCACACGACTCCAGAAATTGTTACAGCCCCTGACAGAGTCATGTATGACACACAACAGACTGTGACTACCAGAGCTGGCCGACCAGTTGTTAGGCCACAGTACTTGCAGGACTATGCACACTGATATGGGGTCACTGATGTGATGTGACTCAATGACTTTGGGGGGGATTTAAAAGAAAAAATGTTGAGTGAAAATTTTATTTTGAAATTTGTATTTAAGAAAAAAAATTAATATGTGATTTTGTACCTACACTTAAAAAGAAAAAGAAAAAGGATGTTGAGGTGAACACACACCGGAGCAAGCATGCGGATTAAGCCAGGGTGTAAATGTTATGCTACGTTCTATGTAAAAGTTTAATAAAGTGTAAGCAGCTAAAAGTACTTCAACCGTCCATTCTTGTAATATGAGGGGCAAGAATGAAACAGGTGGGAGGGACTAGTCGCAGGGAAACGATGCAAGTGAGGGATGCAAGGAATCCATTTAACCGAAGTGAGAAGGGCCCTAAGTCTCGAGGATAGGAGTCGAGGAGGGGAGTCGAGGAGGGGAACTTTAAGAATTGAGAAGCCTCTCAGGATACTCGGCAACTTCGACAGGTGCACCATAGAGATATCCTGACTGGCTGCATCACGGCCTGGTACGGCAGTGCTATCATATTCCATTTACTTGCATATACACTCTTCTTGCACTATTTCTATTCTATTTTATTTGTATTTACTTGCACTATTTTATCTGTTTTATTTGTTCTAAGGGCTATAGAAAAAAAAAAAATACTACGTTGGTCCACAATGTAGGACGTATTTCTACAAAAACGCCTCTGAAATTGTAAGATCCCTACGTTTTTTTTCACCATTCATTCCAATGGCTGGCGTCTGTCACGTGATCTTCACATTTCTCACTGCAGAAAAAAGAAACATGGCCGACATTCGTTTTATTCTCGGTGGAAAATGCCTATTTTAAGGTTAGTTTGGCGATTTAAATGCCTTTTGATGTCATTTGATGCGAGAAATATGAGTTGTTATTTCAGATTATGTGTGCAGTGGATGAACATGATCTTTAGTTTGCTAGTTATTAAGAAGATTACTTCAGGAAATTGTGTCTATACAACGTTTTCATTGTTACCAAGGTGGTTGCTAGGGACGCTGCTATCGATATTATTTCTGTTATGTTGTGTAAAATTGTTTATCTTTATTGCTACCCCCTTCCCCGTCAATGTATAGTGTTGGTCCACAGTGCAAACGTATTTAGTTTATAGTTTAACACAATCCGCATCTAAAATTGTGGCATAGTGTGGTGCCGAGAGATGGGAGTCGGAGGCGGGGTATCAAAGGTACAAGCTAGACTTTTATTTAGCATCTCAAAACACATGTAAACAGCTTCATGCCCGGGAAGCGAAGACCGGTGTAGGCATAGATATATATAAACACTAGATGACTCACTGCTGGCCAATGGAGACCGACGTTGCCACTTGGCCGCCATCTTGCTACAGGGAGTTCTCTCATTCATAACATTATGGTTTACTATTTAAATAACCATAGCTTGCTCAATTTTCAACCAATTTTCAAACGGTTTGGTTTTTTATAAACATCAAAGATGTAGTTATGATACTGCATACTTATAATCATGGACTTTCATATGAAAATAACATTAATCAGATAAAGCAATAGCTATACACACACACACAAGGTATTTATATTTAATATTTGCCGGTGTATATATATTTCCATTTATTTTATTATATTGTTAATATTTAAAATCAATTATAAAATTAAAATACATTTATATTTTATATAGAAAAATCGGTCTCATGTTACCACTCTGTAAGCCAAGAGTTGTTAATTTAGCAATGCCTTAGCTTTAAGAACAGGGACACAACTAATGACAATAGCATATGTTGGTATATTATTTAGATATTCACACCTTTATCAGAAGAACCAAACAAACATAAAATGTGCTCACAGACAGGCCAGTTCAGTCTAATTTATCACAATTATTTTTGACATGAGATCTTCATAGACTGCAGACAGACTGTGGTGATAAGGGCATCCGTAGGCTGCACACAAGTCCGGCATAGTCAGGTACTTCTGTAAACACAAAGCCAGCAAATTCCTGTATCATAATGCAATATGTTTTTAACAAGCCAAACCACTTGGAAGAAATCATGTGTAACTTAAGTTGTGTTGAAAAGAAAGAGCAGTTCTGCCTCTCCCACTGGTGTAAAGTTGCTGGGTCAACTTTGTAATACTAGGTCTCACTGACAGCCTCTTGTTATTAGCCAGCTAATAAATACAACCACATACACAAAGAAAAGCTGCAATTTCAACATGTCCAAGCATCCTGTATCAGCCATGCTAATCATGTTTATAATAAACCAAACCGTTTGTAAATCAGTCAAGATTTCAGTGAGTTAAGAGTATTTTTGTGCAGATCACTCACCTTACAACAGCTACCATAACGCGAATCAGAGTAACTGTTAACTGTAGCAAGATGGCGGCCGGTCAGCTACGCTGGAAAATCTCCCATGAGCCATCTAGTGTTTATATATATCTATGGGTGTAGGCATAGATATATATATAAACACTAGATGACTCACCCGCGCTGCTGGCCAATTGAGACCGACGTTGCCACTTGGCCGCCATCTTGCTACAGGCAGTTCTCTCATTCATAACATTATGGTTTACTATTTAAATAACCATAGCTTGCTCAATTTTCAACCAATTTTCAAACGGTTTGGTTTTTTATAAACATCAAAGATGTAGTTATGATACTGCATACTTATAATCATGGACTTTCATATGAAAATAACATTAATCAGATAAAGCAATAGCTATACACACACACAAGGTATTTATATTAAATATTTGCCGGTGTATATATTTCCATTTATTTTATTATATTGTTAATATTTCAAATAAATTATAAAATTAAAATACATTTATATTTTATATATAAAAATCGGTCTCATGTTACCACTCTGTAAGCCAAGAGTTGTTAATTTAGCAATGCCTTAGCTTTAAGAACAGGGACACAACTAATGACAATAGCATATGTTGGTATATTATTTAGATATTCACACCTTTATCAGAAGAACCAAACCAACATAAAATGTGCTCACAGACAGGCCAGTTCTGTCTAATTTATCACAATTATTTTTGACATGAGATCTTCATATCATCCTAGTTTTGTATTTAGTTTCTAGATTTGTAAACAAATCCAGAACCTTTGAAATATGTTATTGAAAAAAGACCAAGAATAATATAAACTGTACCATGTGTCCTTTTGTGTCCTTCTGTAGTCCATTTGTGGTTTGTCTTGTCTCACCCCGGCTGATATATCACAAAATCCACTGTTTAAATCGTTCCCTATATTGCCCCTATGCAATATAGGGAACAATTTAAACATAAACTATCCTATGTGTCCTTGGGTGTTATGAAAGCGGCCCCCCAAAATAAATGTATTATTATTATTAAGAAGAACACATGGCACACCAACAATCAATCACCGTCCAGCCTCAGCTTTGGTATTCTTTCACAACCATGTTATGGGTTTATTAGACTGAGCAAACATAAACATATGTGGGGAACATAGTGCTGCGTCTCCTGTCCGGTCAAATTCCTCACTCCTGAAGTGCTCACTGCAGAGCAGTGTCCTGTCACAGGAAACAAAACCGTCCCTTCTTTGGGCGAGTTCCCACTGCCTCCTCCTCTCTTTGGTTTTGGGAAACCTTAAAAACATGAGAAAGGTAGCCAGATATATAAATTGTCAACATGTTCCTCCCTTCTTTCCTTTAACATTAAGGGTAGGACAAAAATACACACCGAAATTATCATATTTTTGGTATGTATGCATGTATGTATAGCTTACTTTAAGAATAAGACAACCACACTAAGAGTAATAAAAAAGGTGTCCAATAGAAACATTAAATAATTGTGTAAAGAAATGGTAACAACATATTCTAAAGAGGCTGGGTCAACAACAATCTTGCAATACTATTATCTCACATAGTCCCTCTTTATATGTCTATGGGTGTAGGTACCAGATGTGTTCGGGGTACCAGATATGTTCGGGTGTATTTCCGTTGCCATCGTCATCCGTCATATCCGTCTACTCACCTCCCTCTGCTCCCAGCGCTCTGCTGCCACACACCGGCCGTCTGCGGAACTGCAGCCGGAGGAACTCGGTACAGCTTGTTATGTGTGTGTACTTGTGCACATAAATAATGTTTCTAATTATTTACAATTAAAAAATATATATATTCTGCGTTACTTTAGCCAACACTTTTATAAGGCCACGAGATTAGATAATTACGAAATGTGTAGATAGAATACATATCTTTCAGGTTGTTATTTTGTCATTGTTTAATGTTTTATTTACCTTTTAGTATTTTTATATAGTATCTGAACTTTGGAGAGGAGTTGGGAGACACGACACATCAAATCACATCTACAGATCAAGACGAAGCGAATGGAAGTACTCCTAGCGTGAACATGTTTGTGAAAACGTGTGCAAAGTCTCCGAAAATCCTAAAAATAAGATCATATTTGAATTCCCCATTAAAAAAACACATCATTCAGTAAAAACAAGGCCCCACTGATCATCTGCTCCCTGATCTCTCTGCGAATTGAAAGTACTTATTGCCGGAGATCGCATGCTGTGGTTTTATTAAATGTGCCAAGTGCTAGGACTGTCTTAGGGAAGAAAGCTTTTCGATGTGCAGCTCCACTAACATGGAACAGTCTGCAAAAAGAATGGAAAATTACCAAGCTAGTACCACTACATGTTTTTAAAGCTTAGTTGGATGCTACACAATCAGATGCTGTTGGTACCTGTACATGTGGATAGATATGTTGTTCTGTTGTTTATGTTTGTATGTCTTCATGTGGAACCTACTGCTGCAGGTCTCCCTTGAAAAAGACATCATTGATATCAATGGGATTTTACCTGGATAAATAAAGGTATTGAATTGAATGTCCAATGAAAACATATCCAAGTGTAACAAACATCCAGTATTAACCTTACTGTTTTTTACTAACAGTAACCAACTAATCATTTTCATAAAGTGCATATTTATTCCAAACTCACAATATATATATGTAATAAAACAATGCACAATGGTACACAGTATCCAAACTCTTTAGGCACTGGTCAGAGACATTCATGTAAAGCAGATACTGAATCCAATACTGGTAAAAACGTTGCAGAGATCAAATGTTTCCTTGTCTGAACGGAGAAACATTTTCAGTAAAATAAAGATGAGTGTGTGATTTGAAAGATAAGTTCTGATCAATAATAAAACCTAGATATGTGTATGTAGTGACCCTTTCAATGTAAATGTCAGTCCCTTGAACAGTACAAATGTTGGGGAGAAAAGAAGTTAACTTTTTGCCATTTGAGAATATCATGAGTTTGGAGTTGTCTGCATTTAATACTAACTTGAGTTGAGATAAATGGGATGGAATAACATCAAAGGCAAAACATAAACAACAGAACAACATATCTATCCACATGTACAGGTGCCAACAGCATCTGATTGTGTAGCATCCAACCAAGCTTTCAAAACATGTAGTGGTACTAGCTTGGTAATTTTCCATTCTTTTTGCAGACTGTTCCATGTTAGTGGAGCCGCACATCTAAAAGCTTTCTTCCCTAAGACAGTCCTAGCACTTGGCACATTTAATAAAACCACAGCATGCGATCTCCGGCAATAAGTACTTTCAATTCGCAGAGATCAGGGAGCAGATGATCAGTGGGGCCTTGTTTTTACTGAATGATGTGGTTTTTTATGGGGAATTCAAATATGATCTTATTTTTAGGATTTTCGGAGACTTTGCACACGTTTTCACGAACATGTTCACGCTAGGAGTACTTCCATTCGCTTCGTCTTGATCTGTAGATGTGATTTGATGTGTCGTGTGTCTCCCAACTCCTCTCCAAAGTTCAGATAAATACTAAAAGGTAAATAAACAAAATAACAACCTGAAAGATATGTATTCTATCTATACATTTCGTAATTATCTAATCTCGTGGCCTTATAAAAGTGTTGGCTAAAGTAACGCAGAATATATATATTTTTTAATTGTAAATAATTAGAAACATTATTTATGTGCACAAGTAAACACACATAACAAGCTGTACCGAGTTCCTCCGGCTGCAGTTCCGCAGACGGCCGGTGTGTGGCAGCAGAGCGCTGGGAGCAGAGGGAGGTGAGTAGACGGATATGACGGATGACGGGTGCGACGGAAATACACCCGAACATATCTGGGCTGCAGTCGGATAGTTTAAAAATCAGCTCCTAAGTTCTAACCCTATCGTCTATTCCTTGACCTCTGAGTGAAACGTCACGGGGTTAAGGGATAGTGGATAAGAGAATTCAAAAGGATTTAGGAGAAGAGACTGCGGTGCTTTAGAGAATCCGAATGCACTTTCACTATCCGACGTGTTTATGATGCGCCAGCGGACGTCATTTTGTGCGTCTGCTGCTGTGGGGAAACTATGGAAACTACAGTTTCCTATACAGCGGACTACAACATGGATGTTCAATAAGAACGAGGGACTACTGTAAACTCATCTAGAGACTCTGCACCATGCTCTGATGCTGCTGCTTTGCTTTATGAACGTGGACAACAGAGAAACATATTCTTCAGGACCAAAGTTGGAATTGAAATAAAAAAGGAAAGTGAAACTTATGCTCCTCACCCTCTCCCTCCGGTCCACATTAATACTAATGATCCCAAAGATTGTATGAACTATGAAAAGATCTTAAAATCAATACAAATGTATTTATTATAAACGTTAGTCCTTAACATCTATCACTGTGTATATCACCATTCAAACATCTTTTAAAAGTTGAACAAACCCCACACAGCTCAGTAAAGACTGTGAAATGTTGACTTTATTTGATCATTTCAGTAAAAGCTAACGTTCATATTTCTCTTTTTGATTATAATACTGATGAACGTTCAAAACAAAGCACTTTGGCAACTTACCACCTATGTTTTAAAATGCTTAATAAGCACCGTAACTTTCATGATATTATTTCTCGGTCATAATCGGTTGTTTCCGTGAACGGCCGACTGTTGAGTGACAGCAAATGCTGCGGCTGCAATGCATTGTGGGGCAGCATTTTCGCTTCTCCTGTCGGTTAGGGAGGTCCAGTGGTTCCTAAGCTAAAGGAGGTTATAAAGGAAGTTTGAAACCTCCTTTCCTTTCATCTAGAGAATTCGAACGGCACTTATCATGGCTGCCACTGAGGGACTTCCGGGTCATTTCACTCGGTTAGGAAGGTTCCTAAGCTAAATGGACTATTCGACTTCAGCCCTGGTACCCCGAACACATCTGGTACTGACACCGGCGGAGACAGGAAGTCCGGCTGACTAAAATGTCCGTGCAGAACAATACCCTAACCCATAGATCCGTGGGTGAATAATGTCAATCACCACAATAGATACGTTATTTTCCCCTGTGCAATTCTCCATTTACTCAACAATAACACATAATTATCCTTGTGTTTATTTATTTGTTTGATTAATAAACACAAGTTGGAGTCCGTCAGGACCGAGGGTCGGAGCAGCTCATTTGCTTTACAGAATATTACACCCGGAAGTAAGTATTCTCTCCGCTTTGCTTGACAAACCCCGTGATAGTCCTCAAGCTCTGTGATTGGAGAGTGTGCAGAGCGTCGAACAGCACTTGAAATGGATGGAACCACGGCAGACTGTCCAAAACTGGATTTGAACGGGTCCACCGCGTCCCCCCTCCCCCACCCCGTCCCCAGAACTACACATGCTGGCTATTGTGTTTAGCAACATGTTCTCTATCTATGGCACGTCTCTACTGGGAATTGTAGTTTTAAAAGACGTTTTCATATTTCCCATAAGAAGAAGTTGCCAGTATTAAACTGTTACATCCCTGGAGGTTTAGGGGATAGGAAACACTCACATTTAAAACATATAATTAACAAATGGGTGAAAATGGCTTGTGCCCATAATGGGCAGCATTAATATATACCCACACGACAGCTAAGGTCAGAAGAGCTTTATTTAACAGCTGGTCTTATGTTTGTGACCCCTCCTGTTGTTAATTGATAACATTACATTACATTAATTGATAAGCCTGAAACATGCACTTGTCAAGGTTCAGAGGCAAATTTTGCAAATATGGCAGTAGCCATCGATCATCTTAAGATAAGATATACTTTATTGATCCCAAGTTGGAAACATTTGTGTTACATCAGCATGTGTATAGCTGTAAATATGCAGTGGTGTTTATTTGTAAATCATTTAGTATAATCACACACATTCTGTGTTTTATATTTAATAATTCTGTGTTCTTTATTTATTGATTGTTCAATACCTGACAAGGCCGGAGATGAACAACTTGGGTCACAGGTTCCTCAACAGTGCATCACAAGACATCTTTCAATAGTTGTGTACCTCCACCATTAAATTGTCATATTCTGCACATTTCTTATACTATCTACATACATCTTATAAAAGTATAATACATATGTATAATATCAGTTAAAATAAGTGCTTCAACATAGTTAACATTGCTGGAGGTATACACAAAGTTTTACATTCAATGCATAACTCCACCGTTTGTGAATATGATATGTCAATAAACCTTAGAAAATCTTGAAATCTTGAAAGGGATGTGCAAAATAGTCATTATATACAGTCTTTAATTAACTATTAGTAGAGAATAACGAGTAATGAACATAATTTATAGGGATTCTATTAATATCTAATAATAAAAATAATGAAATTCAATAACATGCTTTAACCACTAGGTGTCCCTTTATATCAGCTGTGCACCTTTATGGTGTAAATACAGCCTATTTACCAATTGGATCAAATATAAAAGTCAGCCGAATTAGTGTTGATACTGCAAGGAGACGTATTGTGTGAAAATAAATGTAAGATGTTTAATTGTTGATATATTTATGATCCACGTCACGTTTCCAGTGTTGGCGGCAGTTCCTCATGTTTGTCTAGAAGTCTTCTCATCAGGGCTCTATAAATAGAGAACTACAGCAGATATGTGACATTTAATGCAGCCGAACCGTGTATTACAATGCCGTTATGTGATGAATTTCAAAGAGAAAAGCAAGCACACTCGAATAAAGTGTTTTCGGTCTGTTTCCGGTATTTGTTAATGACGATGTGATGTGAGATGTGAGACTGGAAATAACGTAGGCTATCTTTAGATGCGAAAATAACGTTCTATGCCACCATTTTAGATGCATATTTTGTTAAACTAATACGTTTGCGCTGTGGACCAACACTATACTTTGACGGGGAATGGGGTAGCAATAAAGATAACACCATTAAACAGTTACACAACATAACAGAAATAATATCGATAGCAGCGTCCCTAGCAACCACCTTGGTAACAATGAAAACGTTGTATAGACACAATTTCCTGAAGTATTCTTCGTAATAACTAGCAAACTAAAGATCATGTACATCCACTGCACACATAATCTGAAATAACAACTCATATTTCTCGCATCAAATGACATCAAAACGCATTTTAATGGCCAAAGTAACTTTAAATAGGCATTTTCCACCGAGAATAAAACGAAGTTCGGCCATGTTTTTTTTTTCTGCAGGGAGAAATGTGAAGATCACGTGACATAGACGCCAGCCATTGGAATGAATGGTGAAAAAAAACGTAGGGATCTTACAATTTCAGAGGCGTTGTGGACCAACGTAGTTATTACACGTTTTTTTGTGAGACTGGGTTGGTTGCAATGTTGGAGGAGCCTGTGACTTCAGTTTTTCATTGACATATCTGCACTGAAGCTAATGTACAAATGACAATAAAGCCTTGAATCTTGAATTTACAGCATTTTTTTAAAATAACAACAGTTTTTTATCATTTAAAAAATATTTATTCAGTTTTTTTAGAGGTGTATGACTCTATTCTAACAATTAATATATGTTAAAAGAAAAAAACATTTCTTGTAAAATTACAGATCTTTTTTGGCAAAAAATGTGATAGTTAATGAAAACTAAGGCTTTTGCTAAGTAACAAAAAAGTTATTTTCTTTGTGTTTTACTTGTAAATGGTCTTAGATATACGGTACTTTTTTGTAATAATAAAAGTAATTTTCTGTATTTTAGCTTTTCTTTATAATTTTTTTAAGATAATTATTCGGGTATGACTCTATATTCTAACAAATAATATATGTTAAAAGAAAAATATTTCATGTAAAATTACAGTATAGAGGCTATGGTAAGTTACTGTTTTTTTACATGTTATCTCCGTATTTTATTTTACAGTTTTTTCATTTTTTTAATGGACATCTTCTGGCACCCCCAGCTGCCAGAACATTTCCGTTTTTTTACAATTGTTTTTTTACAGTGTAGGTAAAATGTTAGACAGACACATAGGTTAGATTGTAGCCAACCCTGTAATTGTTTTTGTTTCCTTGTAGTAGACCAGATAGTGAGGGCTTTTTGTTTGAGTTTTGTTTCAAAGAGAAGATTAGATGGACCTGGTTTCGTTATATATATTATTTCATTTGGCACAATCTCCTTTGTGCCAATCTCCTCCCCCTCACCTAACTTGCATGTTTTGCACTCCCCCCCCCCCCCCCCTAGAGTTATTGAGGAAGGTAACATTCATAAACAATCTAGAAAAATAATGAAAATGCACAGAACAATAGAAAAAGTTAAGGTGGTTGTCTCCCTCTGGTGCTCTTGATATGTCATAGTATTGAGCTCCGTGACTTATTGGTTCTACAATAGTTCAGATAAAACGTAGTGGCATTTATAAAAACATTCAGTGGTCGACGTAGGCCTACTGTGAATCTTTGAGTAAAGTACAATAATTAAGGTCAGAGATAGAAAAACACTGGACAGCGCCCGTGGTTTCGATCCCGCGGAGGGACAGAGAGCAGTTTCACATAGAAAGTCGTTCGAAGTAACCACTGAGCTAAACCAGTGCGACTATCTCAGCACGAAATAAGCTTTATGAAGTTCAGTTTTGTGATGTTTCCGCGGTGTTTCCCCGGAAATTATTACATTTCCCTTTTAACTTATTTTTAAACATTTGACTCGAATCTTAACCTTAAGCAAGATAGCCTACATGTTAAAAGAACACATTAAGTGTTGGTTTTGCTCTTTTCAACTCCGACACGATCAGGCTTAGCCTATGCCTTTATTTAACGGATACAACCACTTTTGTATGTTACTGCTCTTGATTTGTCAAAGTATTATGCTGTGACTTATTGGTTCTACAATAGTTAACTAAGCAAGAAGTACTGGCATTTAGAAAATCATTCTGTGGTCGATGTAGGCTTACTGTGAATCTTGAGAGTAAATGGCAATAGTTAAGGTCAGAGAAAGAAAAACACTGGACAGCGCCCGTGGTTTCGATCCCGCAGAGGGACAGAGAGCAGTTTCAAATAGAAAGTTGTTCGAAGTAACCACTGAGCTAAACCAGTGCGACTATCTCAGCACGAAATAAGCTTTATGAAGTTCAGTCTTGTGATGTTTCCGCGGTGTTTCCCCGGAAATTATTACATTTCCCTTTTAACTTGTTTTTAAACATTTGACTCGAATCTTAACCTTAAAGGAGACCTATCATGCTATATTTAAATGATATAGTGTATGACCATACCTATATAAGGTATATTTATACATTTTATTTTTCAAAATACCAAACAGATCATTTTTTAGACATGCCTCGTTTCGCTCATTTTCGCTTTATTCCAAGCCCGTCTTTGAAAATTCTGAGCAGCAGCTGACCACGCCCCCCTGCAGAAGAGCAGGCATGAGCCGGCCAGAGTCACGTTACCATGCTTGCTGTGATTACGAGTGTGGAATAATGTCATCTCAGAGCAATGCATGTGTTCAAGCATACTATCAATTTGATCCAGAAACTGACCCTGAAGCAGCGGAGGTTTTGGTGGAGGTGCAAAAATCTCGGTTGCAGCAGGACGTTTCTGAATGGTTAGCTGACAAGCTGTTGTCCGTATTTATTTTACTCTGTTACGATGCTTGCTCCTTATTCCGTTCATATTTTTGGCTAATTAGCAAGAATGCAATGTGTACAGTTTGTAACGCAAAAACAGCGATATATATATATATATTTATAAAGGGAGACATTCATATTTTCAGCATATTGTAGCGCCAGGAAAAGGGAGTCCCACTCTTTATTATCCATTAATCACAGAGAGGTTAACACATCAACTGCTCTGCTTGACGAGCTAGCAGGAATGGAGGCTAACTCTCCAGGTGTTCCCACTAAAGGGTCCGTGTGGCAACACAATAAGAGAGGTGAATTATGTCCCATAACGTGTCACCCCTGACAGAGGAGGGACCGGAACAACAGGTCCACACTCCCTGACAGGAATCAAAGCCGGGGGTCGGCCCCGTCTCGGCGGCCGAGCCAGCACCACCGGCCGGTCCACGTCCAAGTGAGCAGCCTTCACCCGGTCAACCGAGACGTGCTCAGCCTTACCGCCCATGTCGACCACCAGGTGTTTTTCACCGTGTTCCAAAACCCGGAAAGGTCCGTCGTAAGGGGGCTGCAGGGGGCCTCTGTGTGCGTCGTGACGGATGAAGACGTGCCCAGCCGAGCGTAGCTCCGCGGGAACTTGAGACCCTGGCGCACCGTGCTGAGTAGTCGGGACTGGAGCGAAAGCCTCCGCCGCGTCACGCAGAAAAACCCGCTGGGCCGTGGCAGACCAGGGAGCTGATGCATTTGGGAGGAAATCCCCCGGAACTCTCAGCGGCTGACCGTAGACCATCTCCGCTGTAGAACACTGCAGATCTTCCTTAGGTGCGGTCCTCAGGCCCAGCATCACCCAGGGCAGCTTGTCGACCCAGTTACCGTCCGTAAGGCCGGCCTTGAGGGACGCCTTGAGGGACGCCTTCATGGAGCGATGAAAGCGCTCGCAGAGGCCGTTAGCCTGAGGGTGGTAAGCGGTAGTCCTGTGCAGCTTGACCCCCAAACTGCCTGCCACAGCGTTCCAGAGCTCGGACGTGAACTGAGAGCCCCTGTCTGAGGAAATGTCTGACGGGGTGCCAAAACGACAAACCCACGTTGCAATGAAGGCCCGGGCAACATCTGCGGCTGATGTCGAAACGAGCGGAACTGCCTCCGGCCAACGGGTCGTTCTGTCCACCATGGTGAGGAGGTAGGAAAACCCCTGAGAGGAAGGCAACGGACCAACCAGGTCAATGTTGACATGATCAAACCTCCTCTCAGGCACCAGGAAACGCTCCAACGGGGCCTTCGTGTGGCGGTGCACCTTAGCGCGTTGACAAGCCACGCACTCCCTGGCCCAAGACCTCACATCCTTTTTCAGCCCATGCCAGACGAACTTCGCGGCCACCAAGCGCACCGAAGGTTTAACGCCGGGGTGTGATAGGCCGTGCACCGCTTCGAACACAGAGCGCCTCCAGCTGGCAGGGACGACAGGCCGCGCCAGGCCCGTGGAAACGTCACACAGGAGGGTAATGCCCGCGTCGCCGAACACTACGTCCTCCAAGCGCAGCCCCGCGCCCTCCACCTTCAGAGCCTGGACGCCGGGATCTGTGACCTGGTCCGCCGCCATGCGAGTATAGTCCAGGCCCAACTGGACGGCACCGATGACGACTCTGGAGAGGCAATCAGTAACCAGGTTCGACTTGCCAGCCACGTGCTTAATGTCCGTAGTGAACTCTGATATGTAGGAAAGCTGCCGCTGCTGACGTGCCGACCAAGGCTCCGCCACTTTTGACATGGCGAAGGTGAGCGGCTTGTGGTCGACAAACGCCGTAAATTCACGGCCTTCCAGCATGAAACGGAAGTGCCGCACGGCCAAATAAAGTCCAAGGAGCTCTCGGTCAAAGGCGCTGTACCTGCGTTCTCTGGGCGTCAGCTGGCGGCTGAAAAAGGCGAGCGGCTGCCAAGCGCCCTCCACCCACTGCTCGTGCACTGCGCCGACCGCGTAGTCCGACGCGTCCGTGGTGATGGAGATGGGAGCCGTAGATGATGGGTGTGCCAGCAAAGCCGCCTGAGCCAACGCGGTCTTGACTTCAGCAAAAGCGCCGTCCGCCTCTGCTGTCCAGTCGATCGCCTGGACGGGGGTCTTGCCTTTCAACGCTTCATACAGCGGCCGCATGATGTGTGCGGCCCGGGCGATGAAACGGTGGTAGAAGGTCACCATCCCCAGAAACTCACGGAGCGACCGGGCTGTGAGCGGGCGAGGAAAAGCCGCAACAGCCTCCACCTTCGCTGGCAGAGGTGTCGCACCGCCCTTGGTGACGCGGTGCCCCAGGAAATCGATGTCCGACACCCCGAACTGGCACTTTGCCGGATTGATGATTAATCCGTGTTCGTTGAGCCGTGTGAAAAGGGCTTGGAGGTGGGACAGGTGCTCCTGCACTGAAGCGCTGGCGACGAGTATGTCGTCGAGGTAGACAAACACAAACGGCAGGTCCCGCAGTACCGAATCCATCAGGCGCTGGAACGTCTGAGCGGCATTCTTGAGTCCAAAAGGCATCCGCAGGAACTCAAAAAGTCCAAAAGGTGTTATCACTGCCGTCTTGGGAATGTCCAGGGGGTGCATGGGCACCTGGTGGTATCCACGCACCAGGTCCACCTTGGAAAACACCCCCGTACCGGCCAGATGAGCCGAAAAGTCCTGAATGTGCGGCACCGGATAGCGGTCAGGCGTAGTGGCATCGTTGAGTCGGCGGTAATCCCCGCACGGGCGGAACCCGCCGTTCGGTTTGGGGACGACGTGCAGGGGGGAAGCCCAAGGACTGTCAGAGCGGCGGACAATGCCCAGGCGCTCCATGGTTGCAAACTCCGCCCTCGCCACAGCCAGCTTACCACTAAGAGTCCACGAGCACACAAAAAATCCGCTCCGAGGAGGGGAAAAGAAATGTCCGCTGTCACGAAATCCCAGCTGAAACGCTGTCCTCCGATGCACAAACACATAGGCCTCACGCCGTACGTGCGAATGGGACCGCCGTTAGCCGTCGTCAATCGCGGTCCGTGCCCCCCACGGGCGACGTCTTCACTCGACGCTGGAACTACGCTCCGTTGAGCGCCCGTGTCACACAGAAACAGGCTCCCCGAAACGCTGTCGCTGACGAAGAGGAGCCTGCACGTGCCGCCGACGCTCAGGGCCACTACCGAGCGCCGGCCCCTCCGTTTCCCGGGGGTTTGTAGCTGCACGGAGCGATGCATCTCTTCGCCCTTGTCCCGAAACGTGCGTGGTAAGAGCACTCTCCGGTGTCTCCACGCCGGCTTGCCACAGCCGTGTCCGGCCCCCGCCATGCTGTCTTGACTGCAGATGGGCTGCTGCGCGTCGCGGCTAACGTCTCTGCACCGGGCTGTTGTGTAGCCAGGAAAAAACGATCCGCTTCCTCAGCCAAGGCACGCGGCTCCGTGACAGGCGTGTTGGCCAGCGCCGTCTGGACCCGGGGAGGCAAGTGACGCAGGAAAATCTCCGTGAATAAAATCCGGGGATCTTCCCCCCCTAGCAGATTTAGCATTTTCTCCATTAGCTGAGATGGCTTGCTGTCTCCTAGGCCTTGAATGTCAAGTAACTGGCGGGCCCTCTCCTTAGCAGATAAGCTAAATGTCTTAAGGAGAAGGGCCTTAATCGCCTCATATTTGCCATGATGTGGGGGGGCTGCGATGAATCCCACCAACCTGGACGACGTAGAGCAGCCCAGCGCTGCTACCACATGGTAGTATTTCAGGTCCCCGTCACGGACCTGTCAGCAGGCGAAGTGCGCCTCCACATGTGCGAACCATGCCTCCGCGGCGTGCTCCCAGAATTCCGGCAGCTTTACGAACACATCGCGTTCAGCCATGCTCGTTAATTTTCCGGAAACTTTCTCGGAAACGTCAGGGTCACCAGTGTAGCGCCAGGAAAAGGGAGTCGGAGGCGGTGTATTCAGAACGGAGTTCCACTCTTTATTATCCATTAATCACAGAGAGGTTAACACATCAACTGCTCTGCTTGACGAGCTAGCAGGAATGGAGGCTAACTCTCCAGGTGTTCCCACTAAAGGGTCCGTGTGGCAACACAATAAGAGAGGTGAATTATGTCCCATAACGTGTCACCACAATATATACAATGGCCTCATTGCGTTTAATAGTTTACAGTCCTTTTCTTCCAACATCCTGCAACAACCGTTGGAAAGTTGAATAACTTAGGATGATAAAAAGTATAACTCCAACAACACCTCAGTTGTCAGCAATGTGTGTAGTTTCATGTGTTTTTCAAAGCTCAGTTATTGACTTCTTTGTGCAAATTGCGCCACGATGCCTTCTGAACGGAGAATGTGTGCTGCATGGAGATACCACAGGTAACATTTTTGATAGCTTTACTAAGTTGTCTGTTTAAATACATTTTTCACATGTCATTCAATGTAGCCTACTTGTATTTTGTATAAATGACACTAAATATTTTTACAGAAGCTTTGTGAGCTGGTGCTGGGGCTTCCTTGGACGCAGGATCAGAGTGGTGATTCCGGCCTGCGTTGTCCTCAGGATACGCAGGGAGTTTCCTGATCCGTGAAATGTCGATGTTGGGTTCAGACAGCAGCCAAATTGAACCGTGTAGCATACCCGGCGATGACCTCCTCCCTGTCAGGTCGCTCATAATGGTGCAGGGTCCACAAAGACTTGGTCGAAGATGAGGTCCATCAAGTTGGCCACGTAGGGCTGTGCAATGGTAAAAAAAAAAAGCACAACAAAAAATGTGGTTTAGATAAGTATATGCATGTAAAAAACTGAAACTTCTTTCTAATTTTTTTATTTTATATTTGTAAATAGTTGTATAATAAATATTTTAAACACTTACGGAATGTGGGGTCAGTCTTTACTGGTTTTGCTCTGCATTCTCCCTTCCTGGCCTTTGGGGCTAAAACTCTCTATTTAGCAAAGCTCTCTATTTAGCAAAGCTCTTTGCTTAGCCTTTTCCAATCTGAGTTAGTTTTGAACCGTAACGTGCATGCTGTGTTTCTGACTCAATGCAGGTGATGTGTTGGAGAGGGGCTGAGCTCAGTAGACTGACTGTAATGAGTGCTAGCCTGATCTTGAGAGTAAATGGCAATAGTTAAGGTCAGAGAAAGAAAAACACTGGACAGCGCCCGTGGTTTCGATCCTGCGGAGGGACAGTAATTCGAGAGATTTAGGCCCATTCCCAAACCGCCCCCTACACCCTACACCCGGTCCCTACCCCTACACCCTACCCCTTCGTTTGCGCGTTCACGCGGAGGGTCCGCCATATTGAGGGCTGTTCCAAAGCAACGAGTGTGGAGGGGGAGTGGGCTATCAAGCCCTCAAACAGTGAGTCTGCAGCGGTGCTGACTTGAGACCGGTCTCTACCTGACCGGAGTCACGCTGTGTGTGTCCGTCAGGAAACACGGTGTTTACAAGTAGTTCCAGCAAACATCCACTGATAAATTGCGATGTTAACAACCTCATGAGAACCTCATATGTTTTTAACTTAGGATCAAACCTGTGTTTAGTCTAGAAAAAGGTAAATGTGTGCATTTTATTATAAAGTTGTGGATATTTACAGACCGTTGCAAAAACTAAGAAGCTTATAAACATCAGGTTTAAAACTAAAAGAGCTTTGAAACACAATGAAAGATGTTTGGAGTTTTATTTGAGTTATTCATTTAAACTTGTTGTCTAAGAGATGCTGATTTGAAACCGTTGTTACATACAGTTACGGCATTTCCTGTTTCTGCCGGAGAGAGGGGAGGCCGTCCCAAAGCTTGCTGCTATATTTACTCCCTCCATCTGACAGGAGGGAGCCTCGTTGATCTGCGAGTGTGGCTACAGGCGGAGTTCACTCCATCACGGAGGGGTAAGGTCGAGGGAGTGGTTTGGGATTGGGCCTTAGTTCGAAGTAACCACTAAGCTAAACCAGCGCGAATGACACAATAGGAAACAAGCTAGGCCTAAATCACTCTCGCGATGTTTCCCCGGAAAGTATTACATTTGCATTACTTTTTGACTTTTATAAACATTTGACTCGATTCGTAACCCTGTTGTTATTGTTATTGAAGCATGCTGGGATATGTTAAAAGGACACATTGGTTTTGCTCTTTTCAACTCCTAAACAAAAGCTAGTTTTTAAACAGGGACGTGCACATACGGGCTAATGTTGCCCGGGCAACAGCCCGTTTGCCATTTTTGGCTGACCTGCCCCTCTGGAGAGAGGGAGAGTTTTTTTTCTTTTCTATTGTGGCCGAATCAACATGATAAGCCCACAATTAGTATTGTAGCGTCTCGCTGCGATAAAACACAACTTGTCAGCGCTGTCATCTGCCCCCAGTCACGTGACTTTGTTTACAATCTGACAGCTGGAAGCAAAGGAAAGCCCTCCGAGTCCGGCCTCATATGGCTATGGTGATCACACCAAATTCCTGCCTGCCTGGCGTTAGAGTATAGGGGACAAACCAGGGGACTTTACTTCCTCTTGACACCGTCGGATATTTACAAAAAAACACCTAAATGCTTGTTATTGTGCTTCTGTCTTTCTGTAGCCTCATCCCAATACCCCTCCTCGACTCCTCCTTTCCCTCACTCGCGTCCCTTCCTTGCATCTTAGCTCCGCCTCCGTAAGATGCGAGCGAGAGACACGAGGAGGTGACGCGAGGACAGAGGAGTCCTCAGGTATTAATTGGGATGTCCTTGTTCACTCAAACGTCACTCTTAAACGATGTCTGTTAATGATGACATGTGCACAGCTGTACCCCCTCTCATCGGGCTTAACTGAATAACCCTTTAGAACCGGCCCATTTGTTGTTAAATATTTATTTAAATGAATGAATCTTTCTCTTGTTCAAAGAATTCAATGTGATGGTTGGTCCTGCTTTTGTGTTCCGTTTTGGAGTAAAATGTAGCATTTAAATACAAATATAATTATAGTAATGTGAAAGCCTTTTAGAAATGAATTGCACATAATAATTCCCACGGAGCTGTGAGCACTTATACATTTATGTGATGTGACGCTTTTCCACTCATCTATCAGTTGTCGGTTTTCCTCTGTTGAAATCGACCAGCTGTGAAGGTGGGGGCGGGGCTTTTATACGCCAGTAGTGAAAACACTTCCGTGTAGTCTGCTCGCGTGTATCCTCCCTTTCGCATTTCAAGTATTGGGACGTCCTTCAAAATGGCGTGTCTTGATCGATTTCCGGGTCAAGTCCCGGAGGAGGGGAAGAGAGGAGTCGAGGAGTCGAGGAGTCGAGGAGGGGTATTGGGATGAGGCTTAAGTCTTTTACTCTGCTCCGTAAACTCCCTCAACGGGCCGCTCACTCTCTTTTCTTGATCGCCCTCTCACGGAGAACACTTCACTGTCCCGCTTCATTGTAGGATTTCTGCCATGTCTCTACTTTAGTTTGACCATCTCTGCTATTAATGGTTGGGTAGGTAATTTTGGAGAAACCAGCTCGAGTGCGCTAGAATTTGAAAATACACAGGCTGCATCTCAGGTCGATTAAATGGAATCCTTGCGTCTCTCACTTGCGTCGTTTCCCAGCGTTTAGTCCCTCCCACCAGGGAAGCATGCAAGACGCAAGGAAACCACGAGAAGCAGGGAAATTAGTTTTAAGAGCAATGGGACGTCCTTTCCTCCGGAGCGTCACGTGAAGCGACGTCCGTTTGTGATAACACCGCACAGCTGATGTCTGACAGCAGCTCTGTCCCTGTTGTTTCCCCCCCCCCCCCCCCCCCCCCCCCGCCTCTGTTAGTACACATTTACTGACATAATTGTATCATCTGTTGTAGACGCAAATAAATAAAGTAAAATAATAACTAATTCTCAAAAAAGATAAACGCCATTCTTAAAATGTATAAACGAAAAAAGCGATCAGGAAAATGTTTCCAATAAATGAATAAAATCATTTTTGACCACTTTGTTGTTCAGATATATCACATAGGCTATTTGTAACTCCTCAGTATAAACTGAGGAGTGAGTCCCGAGTTTCATGTGTTTTCTTCACTCCGCTGGGAAACTGCTCTCATGTCAAGAAGCATCAGATCAGTGCATGCGCTGCATCGTCCAATCAGTGAGCGATACACAGTAAGGGGGCGGGGCGAGTATCTGAGGATTTCATCGGAGGATGGTCTGGTGATTCCTCGATTATCGCTCCTCCATTATTGCTCCTCGATCCTCGGTCCTCCGGCAGAAATAAGCGCCATGGGACGCTACTCAAGATGGCGCAGACAAATCAACTTCTGGTGATATCGAGGACCGACGAGCGAGGAAATGAAAATAATCGACCTGGGGCCCTTCTCACTTCGGTTAAATTAAATCCTTGCTTCCCTCACTTGCGTCGGTTCCCTGTGACTAGTCCCTCCCACCAGGGAAGCATGGAGAGATGCAAGAAAACCACGAGATCAGGGAAATTAGTTTTAAGAGCAATGGGACCCTTTCCTCCGGAGCGTCACGTGAAGCGACGTCCGTTTGTGATGACGCTGCACAGCTGATCGTCTGACAGCAGCTCTGTCCCCGTTATTTCCACACACACCCCCGCCTCTGTTAGTACACATTTACTGACACAAACATTTGTATCATCTGTTTTAGACCCAAATACATTAAATAAAATAAGAACTAATTCTCAAAAAAGATAAACGCCATTCTTAAAATGTATAAACGTACATTAGTTGGATTAATATTGATTAGAGTGCACAAAATAAATTAAATAATTCAGAGAAGAAAAAGAGATATATTATCTATCAAAACCCAGTTAGATTAACATTCATTGAATTGCACACTTTGTTTGTTTGTATGGATATGTAGCAAATTAACATTTTAAATAGCACTTAATGACTGACTGAATGGAAATGACAATAAATGAAAATGTATAAACGAAAAAAGCGATCATGAAAATGTTTCCAAAAAATGAATAAAATGATTTTTGACCACTTTGTTGTTCAGATATATCACATATTTGTAACTAAATGAAACATGAATTGAAACAAAACACGGTATAAACTGAGGAGTGACTCTCGTGAGGTTCATGTGTTTTCTTCACTCCGCTGGGAAACTGCTCTCATGTCAAGAAGGATCAGATCAGTGTATGCACTGCATCGTCCAATCAGTGAGCGATACACAGTAAGGGGGCGGGGCGAGTGTCTGAGGATTTCATCGAAGGATGGTCTGGTGGTTCCTCGGTTATAGCTCCTCCATTATCGCTCCTCGCTCCTCGCTGCTCGGTCCTCCGGCAAAAATAAGGCCATTGGGATGCTACTCAAGATGGCGCAGACAAATCCACTTCCGGTGAGACCGAGACCTAGGAGCGAGGAAATTAAAAATAAAGAGAAGTGAGAAGGGCCCCTGAGATGCAGCCACAGCCGGAAGAAATCTGCTACTTCCTTACAGAGCCACTCCTCCAACACACACGAACGTGCACATAACCAATGAGGGCACGAGATAAGATTGTGCACAGAAAAGGCTGACAGGCAGGTAGGCCATCCAGTTATTTTAGCCGGGCCGGCTCAGATGATTGGTCGTGCTTTTTACAGTACTACGGCTTCCACAGATGATGGAATTTTATGGATTTGTTGTCAAAACAGTTAAGATATTCATTGCTATTGGGATGTTAAGAGCATTCCATGGAATATAACAAAAAGTGTATCTCGAGCCGGTTTCTCAAACTTACCTACCCCACCTTTAAGAGCATTCCATGGAATATAACACATTTCTGAAATAAATTACATACCCCACCTTTAAGTTATGGGATTCTAAATAAATAAGTAATTAGATACCTTACCGTTACTGTGCTCTTAAAGAATGATAAGAATAAGAATAATGCGTATTGAACTGGTTTAATTAATTAGTGAGTTTATTTAAGGTAGCCTAATTAGTTAGAAGCCCTATTTTATCAGTATGTCTGCACAGCAGTTACAATGGTAAAACTACATTAAAACAGGATTGTCCCCATTTTTTCTTTAATAATTACTAGTATTAGATATTTTAATGAGATATGGACCGCAAAACAAAAAATGTGCCTGAATAACGAATTTAGCAGTTGGACATAAAAGTCAACTGAGTGTCACTTGCAATGAGAGTGTTGTGTTTTATTTTATGAACCTTTTACATTAAAAACAAGTTAGAATTTTCAAAAGGTCTTATGTTTTTTTTCGGGTTTCCAGTTTAGAGCAATAGCCCCTCCAAATGTCTGTGCGCGTCCCTGCTTTTAAATGTCTTTATTCTAGTGGATGAGTAGTGATACAAATGCCATATCAATCTCATTAGTATGCAGAAAAAGTGACAGGTCGCCCCGCCCCTTTTTGGCCGGAAGTCCCGCCTTATTTGACCGGAAGTCCCGCCTTTTTATTTTGAAAACCGGAAGTCCCGCCTCGTTCGACCGGATGTCCCGCCTCGTTCGACCGGATGTCCCGCCCCCGCTTCCGGCGGATGTCCCGCCCCCGCTTCCGGTTTACAAAATTAAAATTAAATTAAAATTAAAAAAATGAGAAAAATAAAATGCCGTTGTTTTCAATCAATTAATATGTCTAGGATATATATATCCCGCCTCCTAACCACTTCCTGTGTGGTTAATCCTGTATATAGTATCGAATGTAACTTACAAATACTTGCAAAATAACATGAAATTAATCAAAAGTAAAGCATCTAAAAAAACATATATTTAAACCTCTCTGTTTTTGCAAACAGGACATGACAGGACATGAGGGGAGAGAACATATGGTGGAGGAGGGGGGAACACACACACACACACACACACACTTTCCCCGCCCCTCACCCTCTCCCTCTGTCTAAATAAAAAGCCAGCGTCACTCTTAAATATTTTTCAAGTCGAGAGAAAATGGCCAAGAGACGTCTTGATATGAATTTAATCAGCGAGACACCGGTGACAACTTACAGCCATCCGTTGGGTGCTCCAAATCAAAGTAAAGCATATAAAAAACAGATATTTTAAAAAGTCAGCCTTTTTGCTAAAGGATAAGGGAGGGGGGAAAACCCCAAACCCCCTATGGAGAAGCCATAAACCCCCTATGGAGACAAACATATTGTAAACAGAGGGAGGTAGGTAATATACTTAAATATATAGAAAGTCAGTAGTTTTCAGCGTACGGTTAAATCTTTCTACCATACATGCCTTTATGTCAATGGCGGTTATATAATGTTGTATACCGTTTTTTCTTCAACAAGTTTTGAAAAACTTTATTAAAGAATTAGTTGTTCCGTTGGGTGCTCCAGTCCAGAAACAAATGCAGTTTGTATGCCGGGTTCAGACACCTACAGCCGAAGATATGCTTCAGTCTCCTCTGTCTTGAAGGCATTCTTAAGCACATAAATGTAACATTAGGCTATGCTTAAAATAACCAAACGATTATTACATTAACTAATTTGAACAGTAATTCACATCATCATCATCTCATAACAAAATAAGCTAAGGCAACTACTTGCATTCAGTGACTTGATTTTTTAAATGAAAACCAGGGATATCTTTTGTTTTGCGGTCCATATCTCATTAAAAATATCTAATGTTAGTAACTATTAAAGAAAGAATGGGGACAATTCTGTGTTAATGTAGTTTGACCATTGTAACTGCTGTGCAGACATACTGATAAAATAGGGCTTCTAACTAATTACCTTAAATAAAATCACTAATTAATTAAACCAGTTCAATACGCATTATTCTTATTCTTATCATTCTTTATGAGCACAGTAACGGTAAGGTATCTAATTACTTATTTATCTAGTATTCCATCACATAATAACAGAGATGGTTAAACTGAAGTAGAGACATGGCAGAAATCCTACAATGAAGCAGGACAGTGAAGGGGAAGTCTCTTTTGAAGAGGGTTTTAATAGTTTAAAGATCTTAATGCCCCCTTGATCATATCTTTTTTTAAAAGACTGTTTCTCTAAAAGGCAGGTTTTGTGATTTTTAAGACTTTTTACAGACACTCGGCAGATTTGTATGTATGACAACTTTACAACTGGTAGAAAGTTAAGTACTTTTTTCTGAGCAGATTTTCTTTAAGACTGTGACTCTTAACACACCAACCCCCCCGAGAGACAGACATACTCATCCCCTTTTCAACGTATTTTGTTTTTGTCTTTCTCGCTTTTTTTTTCCATTATATTTTTGAAAAAAACTACATAGTGATTGCTAGCAAAAATACAACATGCAACTAATACATTATACAATATTACGACTTTTTGCGATATTTTCAACACAATATACTTTTTTGTAGGACTTCAAGATATTTTGCATGTCATACATAAACACGGTGTCATCTTTCTTGAAACTGACGTGCTGTCCGTTTTACAAACAAGTTATGTTTATGCTTCTTCATCCTCTGAATGTTCCTCCCCCGTCCCTCTTCACAACAACAATCAAGGTGGATCTGTGAAATGAAACACCTCTTCCCAAAGCGTGACTACCCTATTGAGGGCATGCAGTAGGGGCAGTAGGGCAGTAGGGTCTAAATCGATGGGCCAGATATACTAACATGCAGAACGTACGGTATGTTTGAAAAAGACTAACCATTTATCCAGTTCAAGCTGTCTTTAAGATGTGACATCGCGCTCTGACTATTTCCCGTAAAATCGTGACAAACTATTACTTGTTCTTACATTTGACCTGTTGCTGCTTGGTTGAAAATGATAGATGAAAAAGAACTTTTTTAAAAAGAGTCAAACCACAAATGTTTTAAGATTGTTACAAAATGTAAAAAATAAAAAGGTCTGGAGACAAAATTAATTCAGGTGACTCTGGCTTATTAGGACAACAAACATATAATACAAATGGGTTAGGGGTTAAATATAACCATCGTGGACTTAATAGTCTAACAAAATACTTTTATCTGAATACATTTGTTCTTTTTAAGAGCACTTTTTGAAATTATTTATTTATTATTTCAGTGGAACAATCCAGTGTTTGTTAACATTAACGCTTTCTTCTCTTTTTCTTGTGTTACTAAGATACTTTTAAACACACTTTGGTGTATGCAACACTTGTTCAGATAAACAAGGTTTTTTCTTTTCTGATAAACTTACATATTTTAGTTATTTTATGTTACCAAGATACTTTGAGATACACCCTGATGTACGCAACACTTAACAAAGGGTATAATATGAAGTAGCTGGTAAGGAAGGGTTTTTTCTTTAAGGGTGCAAAACTTTTAGAACAGGGTAAAATATTCATTAATTTGTATTGAATTGAGTTTTCTTTTTTTGATTTTCAACATACTATATGACTTTTACATATTTCTGACGTACTATACTTTTATAGAAAGATATTCTTCATATGTCATGTTATCATGGTCCTCTTTTGTCCTAAAGACCTTACATGGATATGTTATAGAGGAGAGCTCTTCTTCGGGAACATCCTCTCCCCTACTTTGTAACATCCAGTCATTAAGCCCATATCCGTTATCCTGGTGATAATAAGGGCAGGCTACATCAGACTTGGTTTTTCTCAGATCCATGGCTAGTTTTTAACGGTCGTCCTTAGTTTTATATGATTTGCTGAGTGGGTGGGACATATTGCGTTGAGTGGGAGGCTTCATCTGTAGAAAGTACTCTGTTTGAGGAGATTTCGTAATAATGGCAGTTTGTCATTTTGAGGGTATTTCAGTGAAACAAGGCTGTTTTGAACATTTGACAGATTTATGCTTAAATTCTCTGGGAAAGTTACTGAAAGATACACTTTGTGTATAAAAGCTGAAAAGTAGATAATGAAGTACTTTGTGTCAGTAGATTTCGTTAAGAATCTTTGACAGATGTATGCTTAATTCTCTCAAGAAGGTTACCGAAAGATACACTTTTGTATTTAAAAGCTGAAAAGTAGATAATGAAGTACTTTGTGTCAGTAGATTTGGTTAAGAATCTGACTCTTAATGGCAGTTTGTCATTTTGAGGGTATTTTAGTAAAACAAGGCTGTTTTGAACATTTGACAGATTTATGCTTAAATTCTCTGAGAAAGTTACCGAAAGACACACTTTTCTTTTTAAAAAAGCTGAAAAGTAGATAATGAAGTGTGCTTTGTGTGTACAGACACACAGAAAACACTGAAAAACACAACAAGAAGGACTGTAATACACATGTATCAGACACGCCCCCCTTGCTATAATGATGACAACAGTTTTTAGATGTAAAAAAAAAACACTTTTTTTATTTTTTTCACACACAAAATCAATAGTTATACTGATTGTAGCATCCCCAGGACAGTCTCCAGCATAGAATTCCCCATATTACTGGATATATCGTGATGGAAGTGTTTCACTTCAGTCAAAATATTCACGTGTATGCTGTTTTCAACACACAGATGCATTACATCTACAAACAGAGCATACAATGAGAGCACATGATACACTTTTGATGTTTGTTTCATTTCTGAGATAATGTTACAGAATGTTTCGGAAAATGAAGATTCCAGGACCACTTTAAATGTTTCGTTTACAATGGTTTCCCAATGACCCGGAATAGTACTGCCAGAACGAACGATATCCAAAATGTCTTCTAGTTTACAAACTTCAGCCATTCTGCTTACACGGGGGTCACTACTCGTTCTGTTTTCAATCGTCCCCATCACCACACTTATTAAAAGGGTATTGACTACATTATGATCAATATATACAGAGCGTTTTGCATAGTAGTTTCCCATTTTTATTTTACTTTAAAGACAAGTCAAAGTATCGAAAAAAAAAAATCCCCCGGATTAGTCTTCTTCTTCTCCATACAACTCGGTAAGGATATTTTCAAGTCTCTCCTTGAAGTGTGTCTAAAAGTATCTTAGTAACACAAGAAAAGAGAAAAAAGCCTTGATGTCAACAAAACTGTATTTTTCCACTGAAATAGAGTTAAAATAAAAAAAAGTGCCTTTAAAGAAAATGTATTCAGACAAAAGTATTTTATTTTCAAAAAAAAAAAAAAGTTTAAGGTTTTGCATACATAAAAAGTGTATGTTTCAAGTTCCTTTGTGAGAGAATTACACACAAATCTGCCAAGTGTCAGGGAAAATTGTTAAAATCACAAACTTACCTTTTAGAGAAACAGTCTTTAAGAAAAAATCTAAACAGACTGTACTTCATTTTCTAGTTTTAAGGTTTTGCATCCCTCAAAGTGTGTCTAAAAGTATCTTGGCAAGAGAAAAAAAGCCAAAATCTGCCTTTAAAAGAATCCGAATTCCTTATAAAGTACTTCATATTCAACCAGTTTCAGTTTTCAGACACCAAACTGTATCTAAAAGTATCTTGGTAACACAAGAAAAAGAGTAAGTGTAATTTATTCGGTAATGTTACAGAATGTTTCTGAAAAATGAAGATTCCAGGACCACTTTAAATGTTTCGTTTACAATACTATTACATATAGAGGAGAGTTCTTCTTCGGGAACATCCTCTCCCCTACTTTGTACCATCCAGTCATTAAGCCCATATCCATTATCCTGGTGATAATAAGGGTAGGCTACATCAGACTTGGTTTTTCTCAGATCCATGGCTAGTTTTCAACGGTCGTCTTGGTGGGGTCCTTCGTTTTAGATGATTTGCTGAGTGGGGTGGGACTTATTGCGTTGAGTGGGGGGAGTCAGTGTAGAATTGAGAGTTTTTAGAAAAAAGTTCTTTAAGCGTTGTAGCTTTTTCATCTCATCTCCAGCAATAGGTCATCATTTAAGAACAAGTAATAGTTTTGTCAAGATTCTACAGAAAAAAGTCAAAAAAGTATAGTACGTCAGAAATATGTAAAAGTCATATAGTATGTTGAAAATCAAAAAAAGAAAACTCAATTCAATACAAATTAATGAATATTTTACCCTGTTCTAAAAGTTTTGCACCCTTAAAGAAAAACCCCTTCCTTACCAGCTACTTCATATTATACCCTTTGTTAAGTGTTGCGTACATCAGGGTGTATCTCAAAGTATCTTGGTAACATAAAATAACTAAAATATGTAAGTTTATCAGAAAAGAAAAAACCTTGTTTATCTGAACAAGTGTTGCATACACCAAAGTGTGTTTAAAAGTATCTTAGTAACACAAGAAAAAGAGAAGAAAGCGTTAATGTTAACAAACACTGGATTGTTCCACTGAAATAATAAATAAATAATTTCAAAAAGTGCTCTTAAAAAGAACAAATGTATTCAGATAAAAGTATTTTGTTAGACTATTAAGTCCACGATGGTTATATTTAACCCCTAACCCATTTGTATTATATGTTTGTTGTCCTAATAAAGCCAGAGTCACCTGAATTAATTTTGTCTCCAGACCTTTTTTATTTTTTACATTTTGTAACAATCTTAAAACATTTGTGGTTTGACTCTTTTTAAAAAAGTTCTTTTTCATCTATCATTTTCAACCAAGCAGCAAGAGGTCAAATGTAAGAACAAGTAATAGTTTGTCACGATTTTACGGGAAATAGTCAGAGCGCGATGTCACATCTTAAAGACAGCTTGAACTGGATAAATGGTTAGTCTTTTTCAAACATACCATACGTTCTGCATGTTAGTATATCTGGCCCATCGATTTAGACCCTACTGCCCTACTGCCCCTACTGCATGCCCTCAATAGGGTAGTCACGCTTTGGGAAGAGGTGTTTCATTTCACAGATCCACCTTGATTGTTGTTGTGATGGCTGAAGGAAGATGACACCGTGTTTATGTATGACATGCAAAATATCTTGAAGTCCTACAAAAAAGTATATTGTGTTGAAAATATCGCAAAAAGTCGTAATATTGTATAATGTATTAGTTGCATGTTGTATTTTTGCTAGCAATCACTATGTAGTTTTTTTCAAAAATATAATGGAAAAAAAAGCGAGAAAGACAAAAACAAAATACGTTGAAAAGGGGATGAGTATGTCTGTCTCTCGGGGGGGGTTGGTGTGTTAAGAGTCACAGTCTTAAAGAAAATCTGCTCAGAAAAAAGTACTTAACTTTCTACCAGTTGTAAAGTTGTCATACATAAAAAACGCTATCAAAAAAGTAAGAGACTTACTGTTCCTTTGTGAGAGAATTACACACAAATCTGCCGAGTGTCTGTAAAAAGTCTTAAAAATCACAAAACCTGCCTTTTAGAGAAACAGTCTTTTAAAAAAAAGATATGATCAAGGGGGCATTAAGATCTTTAAACTATTAAAACCCTCTTCAAAAGAGACTTCCCCTTCACTGTCCTGCTTCATTGTAGGATTTCTGCCATGTCTCTACTTCAGTTTAACCATCTCTGTTATTATGTGATGGAATACTAGATAAATAAGTAATTAGATACCTTACCGTTACTGCGCTCATAAAGAATGATAAGAATAAGAATAATGCGTATTGAACTGGTTTAATTAATTAGTGATTTTATTTAAGGTAATTAGTTAGAAGCCCTATTTTATCAGTATGTCTGCACAGCAGTTACAATGGTCAAACTACATTAACACAGAATTGTCCCCATTCTTTCTTTAATAGTTACTAACATTAGATATTTTTAATGAGATATGGACCGCAAAACAAAAGATATCCCTGGTTTTCATTTAAAAAATCAAGTCACTGAATGCAAGTAGTTGCCTTAGCTTATTTTGTTATGAGATGATGATGATGTGAATTACTGTTCAAATTAGTTAATGTAATAATCGTTTGGTTATTTTAAGCATAGCCTAATGTTACATTTATGTGCTTAAGAATGCCTTCAAGACAGAGGAGACTGAAGCATATCTTCGGCTGTAGGTGTCTGAACCCGGCATACAAACTGCATTCGTTTCTGGACTGGAGCACCCAACGGAACAACTAATTCTTTAATAAAGTTTTTCAAAACTTGTTGAAGAAAAAACGGTATACAACATTATATAACCGCCATTGACATAAAGGCATGTATGGTAGAAAGATTTAACCGTACGCTGAAAACTACTGACTTTCTATATATTTAAGTATATTACCTACCTCCCTCTGTTTACAACATGTTTGTCTCCATAGGGGGTTTATGGCTTCTCCATAGGGGGTTTGGGGTTTTCCCCCCTCCCTTATCCTTTAGCAAAAAGGCTGACTTTTTAAAATATCTGTTTTTTATATGCTTTACTTTGATTTGGAGCACCCAACGGATGGCTGTAAGTTGTCACCGGTGTCTCGCTGATTAAATTCATATCAAGACGTCTCTTGGCCATTTTCTCTCGACTTGAAAAATATTTAAGAGTGACGCTGGCTTTTTATTTAGACAGAGGGAGAGGGGCGGGGAAAGTGTGTGTGTGTGTGTGTGTGTGTGTGTGTGTGTGTGTGTGTGTGTGTGTGTGTGTGTTCCCCCCTCCTCCACCATATGTTCTCTCCCCTCATGTCCTGTCATGTCCTGTTTGCAAAAACAGAGAGGTTTAAATATATGTTTTTTTAGATGCTTTACTTTTGATTAATTTCATGTTATTTTGCAAGTATTTGTAAGTTACATTCGATACTATATACAGGATTAACCACACAGGAAGTGGTTAGGAGGCGGGATATATATATCCTAGACATATTAATTGATTGAAAACAACGGCATTTTATTTTTCTCATTTTTTTAATTTTAATTTAATTTTGTAAACCGGAAGCGGGGGCGGGACATCCGCCGGAAGCGGGGGCGGGACATCCGGTCGAACGAGGCGGGACATCCGGTCGAACGAGGCGGGACTTCCGGTTTTCAAAATAAAAAGGCGGGACTTCCGGTCAAATAAGGCGGGACTTCCGGCCAAAAAGGGGCGGGGCGACCTGTCACTTTTTCTGCATACTAATGAGATTGATATGGCATTTGTATCACTACTTGGATGAAACCACTGTTGCAGCATATTACAGTGGTTCTTCGATACAAGCCGTGTTTAGTAGCCTACAAAGCAGACAAGACGAGCTATCATAATCGTGATCCTTGATACTTGCACTGGTTATAGCTCAGTGGTTACTTCGCACCATAAATCATCAGATTATGGTTCTGTCCCTCCATGGGATCAAAACCCGGGTCCAGTGTTTTTTCTCCTCCTCAACTTCTGTCTTTCGTTTTGTTTTTTAGATTATCCGTGCATCGGCCTGAGATCAGTCTTCCCAACCCAGTCTCACAAAAAAACGTGTAATGGGTTGGTCTTCCCGGCTATGACTATTGCGGAACCACTAAATCACAGAGCAGCCCGTCAGCCGCAATGTTATGACTGTTACAGGGCACTCATATCTTGCAGTGGATATTATCAGATGACCACCAGAAAGAAAAGCTGGGTCTTTCAATGAAAGAGGTGATGGTGATGTGTGTGTAAACTGGCTTTTCATGCAACCACACATATTGTATTATTACAGAACTTAGGGGCTACTGGAGAGGAAGTCAGAGATCAAAGGTTTAATTGATTCCCACAGACTTTATTTGCAGTCTTCTATATCTGCTCTTCTTATATTCCTGGTGTGAAAATGTAAGCAGCTCAGCTTTGATTGGGGGCTTATTGTCATCCCTCTTTTTGTTGAGGACATTGCAGAGGTTTTTAATTGTCCATAATCCATTTAATCAACAACTGTAGGATGGCATAAAGTTAACTCACTACTATAGGTGAAGTACATAGGGCAGAGCTGAAGTTGTGCAAAGATAGACCTCAGCTAGTATTTTCTTTATTCTGATCACATTGCAGCAATTGGAGCATGTTCAACCCGCCCTCGCTCCCTCAACCCAAGCTGCTATTATGACTTGAGTTGTTGAGTGACATGAAAACCTCTACTATGTGATAAATATAAAGAGGGATGAATGAAGTCATCAAACATTAGGACAACTATATTTTTTTCACCAGGAGTGACGTAAAGTCACCCAACAGCAATGAGACAAATAAAGCTGTGATTGTAAATCAGTGTATCTCCCCAAGGAATTATGTAAATGACAATATTTGCATTAGAAATTTGTCAGGAATAATGTAAGTACTTAATAGAATAATTAAAATGTTCAAATGGACTCAAACACGTTAAACCATAGTGATAGCCAATTACCTGTTGCTCATACTCTTCATGAAGTAATCAGTAGTTTTCACTGCAATATATCTTAAATGATAGGGTGTCGAAGTAACATACAGTTGCTGGTTTAGCAACATTGTTCACGAGTAGTATAATTATTGGTACTATAATCAGTTCATTACTGATGCATACATTATTCTAATTCAAATATATCATATGCCATTTTGCAGACTGAGAACTGTCAATTTTGTATTTTAAAAACATTTTTGAATGCATGACTGTTAGGTCCAAAGATGAGCTGTCTTCTTAACAGACAAAGTAATGCGGAAAAGATGATCAGGTATAAATACCTCAACAAACATGTTTGACTGCTTCAGGAAACAAGCAATTCATTGATAAAACAAGTAGGATTAACACCAAAATATATCTGCCTTTCCTTCTCAGAGATAAAACTGTAAAGGCAACTTCAACTAATTTGGTGTGCATGTAAGCCAATGTGGTTATACATTAGGCCTCTATACTGGCAAAGCATGACCCAGAAAAAAACGCTTATTAATTAAGCTCTTTTCAGTACTAACCATTACAAAGAAAAAGAGTGGAATGTAACTAAGAACATAAATGATGCACTGTACCTAGTGCAGTAGTTTTGACATAATTGTGCTTTTCTCGAGTATTATCATATCATGTTCTTTATAGTAAATTATTACTACATTACATTTTGTTCACAACTTTAGATATTTGTTACTTCTTACACTAAAACCTTGTGGTGTTTATATGACTACATCACTTATTATAATAAAAAAACACAATATACATTAATACTGAATGGGTCATTCTGCATGAGTACTTTTATTTAGGGCTTTTATAATATTTTGATGCTTATATTAAGTACTTTTACTTCAATAATATCTTACTTGTACAGAGTATTTCTAAACTTTGGTTGTTTCAATTATCTGAGTGCCTTTCCACCAAAGTCGGTTCCCCTGTTAAAAGCATTTTGGTGTTGTTTTTTTTGGTCCCGTTAACTTTTAATTTGAAGGTGAGACCGGAAGTCAAGGTTGACTCGAAACGACCGTGTAACAATTTGACCTGGCTAGTGTGGTCGTGGATGTGAATAGCAGCGCAGCAGACTAAAAAGGGGTCAAACCTGTCTAGTTTTGTTGCACTGCTCTCATATATTTACTGTAGAGTTTAGCATTCCTGAAAAACTAGCGCACAAGCTAACAGCTGTGGACTAATGGCGGCTGTGAAGAGTATGAACAAACTGTATGGAGTCTATGTTCATGCTGCTCGTCGGACGGCAGGACTGAAGGCATCCCGTCTGCTTCAACACAGAGCCTTCAGAGTCGGTGTAAGTATACACAACAATGCTTTATTGTCGTGTAAGGGAGCGGGCGTTAGCTTAATAACAGGAAAGGTCGCTTTAGCAACCACAGGATTGTCGGAAGAAGGGATCTCATTTTAGCTAAAAAGGTCAAACAGACGATGCTAAGTTAACATATCACCCACGAAATATCTAAATGTAAGTAAAACGTCTGGAAGTTGTTATGTTTGGGTTAGGATTTGAGCTGTTGACTAGAGTTGGGGAATGCATCAAGGATTCACCAAACGTACAACCAGCGTGACTTCTTCAGTTATCGCGAGACGTTGTGTGGCAGCTTACTTTAGTTTAGCTGACAACCTTGCAGGAACTAACAGTGCGTTAATTATACGCAGTGTTATATAACGTTACTGTGTCTTCAACGCAGTCTTACAAGGTCAAACTAAAGGGTGTCCGCATTTATCTGGGTTAAAATGTAATCCGCAGCTTGACTGGGATGTTGTTTGTTGTTGTGACTTTAAAGCTGCTAGCCAGATACCTAGCTGGATAGCTTGGGCTAGCTGCATTCTTATTGGTGGAGCAAAGGGGAGTGCGGAGAGAGCTTCCGTCATCAAGATCAACTGGAAGTAGAAATATGTTATTACAACTGGTATTGTCAGCTCCCATGGAATACAAAAAAAACATTTGCTGGTCTTAAGTGTGCTGAATCTGCTCTCTCTATGCCCATACGCATGTCAATAACTTTTTAATTTTTGATTTCTGACGATCTGATTTATTAACAAAAACATTTTATCTTGTCAACAGTTACTTAAGTATTCAAATCAAACCTGGGTACCACTACTATACTAGATTAAAACAGGACATTTAGCTATTTACAATGAAGTCACTTTGCATCATCTTCACATCATGCACAAAGTCAGTTTCCTCTGAAGTGACAACAAAGCAGCTCCTTTTTCCAGCTGGATGACATTATTAAGATAAATATAAATCCCCTTTTGTGGTTTCTATTTTAAAGAGGGCCTTGCTTTGCCACATACTTAGTGATGTTTTTTAATAAATATGGCTTGCTTTCAGGCCGTGCAACGACAGCAGCCCTTTGACTCATCACTGGAAAAACCACAGTTCCCTGGGGCCTCAGCAGAGTTTGTGGATCATCTTGAGTTCATCCAGCCCAATGTCATCTCCGGGATCCCAGTGTACCGGGTGATGGACAGGCAGGGCAACATCATCGACCCCTCTCAAGACCCTCAGGTACAGTCAGCCTGCCTGCAATCCTGGTTAATAAAAATGGCACTGTGACCTCCACTTCGTTAACTGTTGGTTCTTTGTGTACTTCTTCCCAACTCAGCTCTCCAAAGAGCAAGTTCTGAACTTTTATCAGAAGATGACTCTGCTGAACACGATGGACCGCATTCTTTATGAGTCCCAGAGACAGGTAAGTGTTTCCTCTTACATTTCCTCATGGAACAGCGGAAGACATTTTTGTTGATTTAAATTCTCTTACAGGGTAGGATTTCTTTCTACATGACCAACTATGGAGAGGAGGGGACACATATTGGTAGTGCTGCTGCACTTGACCCAGAGGACATAGTCTTTGGTCAATACAGAGAAGCTGGTAAGAATCAGACATCATTTAAAAAAGATATATAATAGTATTTTTAAGATAAAGGTTAACTTTTTTAAAAGATTTGAGAGAGATCATAGCAATCAACCTACCTGAATTCACCTTTTGCATGTTCTTATGCTAGTAATACTAAAGTTATGTGTTTTCCTGGTCTTGCGAGTAACAGTGTTATAACTCCTTTTCTGCCCTGCAGGAGTGCTGATGTACCGTGGTTTCCCTCTGGATATGTTCATGGCTCAGTGCTATGCCAATGTTGATGACCTTGGCAAGGGCCGTCAGATGCCTGTCCACTACGGCTCTAAAGACCTGAACTTCGTCACCATCTCCTCTCCTCTGGCCACTCAGATTCCACAGGGTGAGCTCTCTACACTTGTTCAACCTCTCTTATCTGTTAGTGCATACATACACCTGTAAATGTTTATTAATGCTGGACGTTTCCGTTTCAGCGGCCGGAGCTGCATACGCTCTAAAGAGGGAAAACATGAACCGTGCTGTCATCTGTTATTTTGGTGAGGGAGCGGCCAGCGAAGGGGACGCACATGCAGGCTTCAATTTCTCCGCCACCCTAGAGTGCCCAATAATATTCTTCTGTCGCAACAACGGCTACGCAATCTCTACCCCCACCAACGAGCAGTACAGGGGAGATGGCATCGGTACGAAGCCTTGATGTGGTTAACTGAGTCATCCGATTGGAATTACTGGGGGCCTCTCATGTAAATACGTTTTATTCTTTCTGTTTGTCCAGCTGCCCGTGGTCCGGGTTATGGCATGCTTTCCATCCGTGTCGATGGTAACGATGTGTTTGCTGTGTACAATGCTACAAAAGAGGCACGCCGTAGGGCTGTGGCTGAGAACCAGCCCTTCCTCATCGAGGCAATGACCTACAGGTTAGTTATTGTTGGAACTATCTGAAACCACTCTGTATTTCTAGACTGTCTCATGAAGTGACTTAAGCCGACAGCTCATGATTCTGACTGAGTTATGATTTTGAGGTTTGTCATGTGGTTATTAGAAATGTTTTATTTTTGCTACTTTAATATGTAGGTAATGCTGAATTTACAAATTTTTACAAAAGATGTACAATATTTCTAAAATATATATGTATTTAAGTTGGCTTCTTTCTTTTTTTTTTACAAAAACAGAAATCACATTTGTCTCTTTATTCCATGCATTCTTTATCCATGTAAATAACCCGGTGCCTGCATTACCCACAATACACTACTGCCGTTTGATTGGAGTTTTGGGTGTGTTCAGTGACAATTTCTGTAGCCTTATGCTAGCTTGAAGGAGAAATGAGGTTACAGATGTTTGGAAAACATACTTCTTAGCTCCCTCTGGAGCCACAAAAGGCTTTATAAAGTGCATTTCACATATGCAGTTTTTTTACCCTCTAATACCTGTTAACACACAGCACAATGTGTTGAGCTGCCAGTGAATACAAACTTACAGAAGTTGAGGAATCATAGGCAAGTAGACATATCTTTACAACTGTTCAAAGACATTATTTATTTTTCAAATTGAGACAAAACAAGGAAACACAGTAACCTGTTGAATCCTCACCCCAACCAAATACATGACTTTATAGAATAGGGAAAACAAAATTGCAGTTATGGAAATACATTGACAATCGGTGTAGATATAATATTTAAAAACAGGTTGTTGGTTTTTTCTGCATTACAGCAGTAACTTTCTGCCATGATTTCTTAATCTTTAGCTTACTGATTATATTATATTTGAGTTTCATTAATTTCCACAATACCAAAACATAATGAAAAGTAATGTTCTATAAACCAGTGTTTAAATATGTATAAAGAGAAACATTTTAAAACCTTACATTTTTTCTGTAGGGCTTCAATATATAAAACATACACACCCATTAAATGCCAATAAAAGCTGAACTATAATTATATAATATAATCTTGTTTGCCCCCTCAGAATCGGCCACCACAGCACCAGCGACGACAGCTCAGCTTACCGCTCTGTGGACGAGGTGAACTACTGGGACAAGCAGGACCATCCCATCTCCAGGCTGAGGCATTACATGACGGCCAGAAACTGGTGGAGCGAGGACGACGAGAAGAGCTGGAGGAAGCAGTCCCGCAAGACGGTGATGGAGGCCTTCGAGAGGGCCGAGAAACGCCTGAAGCCGAACATTGAGCTGATGTTCACCGACGTGTACCAGGAGATGACGCCCAATCTGAACAAGCAGAGAGATGCCATGTGGAGGCACATGAAGCAGTACAAAGAGCACTACCCCATTGAGCTGTTTGATAAAGAACCAATTTCACAGTAAGGATGGTGTGATATATTGTTGAGTGGGTGAGGACTGGGATAAACCAATGCACACCTTCTACTGTATTCATGAAATTATAGATTTGAGGTGTAATTTCTATCTGCACAAATAAGGAAAAAGATTGTGTTTTAAAACTAAATTGTACTTCATGCCTCTGGGTTTGGTGCCTTAAGTTAATAGATTTACTGCCGGTAGTAAAGCTCTTCGACAAATGCTAATCACACTTTTGTTTCAGTTATTCTTCGGTCACCTATGTACTATTTAAATAAATAAAAGTGCAGCAAAAACACCTGGTGCAGTTTGAATGCTAAAAAACATTCAAATCGAGCAATAAAGTTTAACCCCTGTTACAGTTTTTTCCAGTGATCAATGTATTTACCATGTTTTCTTCTGTATTATTGTGGTGACTTGACTAACTTGTGTTAAACAATTCCTATGTGTTGTTTTCTTTTGTGACACCCAAGTTTTAGATGGGTTTGAATGCTGTTACACACTATACTATACACTATACACATGCATTTCCAAACATTTGGACTACCTATGTTGCAAATGTATTATCTTTTCAATTTACACACGGCATCTATTGCACGTCTGTCCGTCCTGGGAGAGGGATCCCTCCTCTGTTGCTCTCCCTGAGGTTTCTCCCATTTTTCCCTTTAAACTGGGTTTTCTTTGGAAGTTTTTCCTTGTGCGATGTGAGGGTCTAAGGACAGAGGGTGTCGTATTGTCATACTGATATTCTGTACACACTGTGAAGACCACTGAGACAAATGTAACATTTGTGATATTGGGCTATATAAATAAACATTGATTGATTGATTGATATACTAAATCCTAGAACTGTAAACTCATGTTTGGTGTTATGCGCAAAATAAACTAAGGAACTTTCAAAAGTCTTTGATTTGTTTTATTTAACTTCAATGGCACAATAGGGACATTTAGTTAAAGACACAATTAGAAAGTGTTCATTTTGAATTGGCAGTGAAAAATCTTGAAGGGATGCTGGAAGCAGATCAGCCGTGACTCCAAACTGTCGCTACAGTCAATGTTTCCTCTCTTTGGGCCTATTTTCCTGTTGCTCATCATTCCTGTTCAACAAGTCAACAACGGGCTGTGAATGCCCTTCCACAGCTTCTTTATCTGCTGTGGGGAGCGCTGGTGAATGAGAAACAGATCTTTATGAACACACAGATTCTCGCGATCCTGCTCCTTGATGTCGAATGTCTGAAAGCGCTCGTTTGCCTCTGGAGAAACCCCCAAAGCTTTAAAGCACATCCCAGCGTAGACGTCGTCGATGGGGAAAAAAGGGATGATGCGTGAAACTGAATGTAGGGGTCTCATCAATGCTCCAGAGATAAGAAAACCGCCTCCGCCAGCGTAAGCAGGGTATGGGCCGCCATAGAAGCTCAGAGGAATGTAGTATTTGCTTCTGGGGTCCCTGAGGGGATTTGCTGTGCTTATAACATGTCCAACATACAACCGAGAGGCCTTGGACGGCTCCAGTGACTGCATGTAGCCGATTAACCTTGGCGTGTTGACGAATACATCGTCATCCCCGCTGAAGACGAAGGAGGCATTAGGACAGTATTTTAGTGTCCATTGGAAAAGCAGGTTCAATTTGAGCGTCAGGTTCAAGAGGGATTCATGGAAGTCCCACTGCACAACGTCCCCAAAGTGCCTTGCTTCAAACGACAGCAGTTGGCTGAGGTCAGGGTCATCCAGAGGGGAGCTGCCCAGCAGAAACACAGTGCGCACCCTCGGTCCACCCTTGAGCTTCCCCTCTCGCCCCCAGGTCTCCCGCACCGCCTGCCTCTGCTCAAAGTTTCCCAGATTCGATTTAATAGCAAAAAGCAGGAAGGTCTGGTTGCCCTCACCAGAGGGGCACTTGTTGGGTTGATTGAGAAGGACAGGGGGTGTCCTGCAGTTCATGGCCTGCAAAAAGTCCTGGAATAAGACGGGGTAGGAGGTGAAGTCATGCACATTGGTTTGCAGAAGCTCTTGATTTGTCTCCCTGCAGCGAGACCAATCGAGGTCATGGCTGAGGAGGGTTTCTCGCTTGTCCAGATTCCTCAGGGCTGACCACAGCAGGCGGTTCCAGTACGCTGCGTTCTGAGGGACGCTTTTTCTGAAGTCTTTACAGATGGATACATTATAGGCATTTGGTTGAGGTGTGTTGGAGTGTTGTGTTTTCACATCCCTTTCATGGACATGGAGGCCGGGATGCGTGAGGAGTTCCTCTGGTCCAGCCATGCGACTGTAGGTCGTCTCCAGGTTTAGCGTCGAGTAGAAAAAGATCAGAAATAAAGAGACGAGGAGGACCATAGCACTGAAGGTTTGAATGCGTCTCATTGACGTGAGTAAACAAAGCTTAATGGTGTTTTGTTCCTAGAATTGGATCATCTTTCAAGGGAGATGTTTCCGGGCTTGGGGTGTTATTGTGTTCAGGTTACACAGCAGGCGCCACCTGCCAACAGAACACACCAGACAACAACATAATGTTAATGTACACATCAAAGATTACAGCCTCAGTAGAAATTCACAAGTAACTTCAATAAGTATGGTATTAAGGAAATTACTTCTGGATGTTCCAATTGGTAAACATCACACTTAAAGGTGGGGTATGTAATTTTGGAGAAACCAGCTCGAGATCGCTAGAATTTGAAAAAACACAACCGGAAAAAATCTGCCACTTCCTTACAGAGCCCCTCCTCCAACACACACGAACTCGCACATGACCAATGAGGGCACGAGATAAGTTTGTGCAGTTTGAAGGCTGGCAGGCAGGTAGGCCATCCAGTTATTTTAGCCGGGCCGGCTCAGATGATTGGTCTTTTTACAGCGCTACGGTTTCCACAGAGGACATCTTTTTATGGATTTGTTGTCAAAGCATTTAATATATTCTTTGCTATCGGGATGTTAAGAGCATTCCATGGAATATAACAAAAAGTGTTTCTGAAATAAATGACATACCCCACCTTTAAAGATCTGATATAATGAATAAATCACTGTTGGCAAATTATAACAATTGTTAAGAGAATGTTTTAGAGTCCATTACCCTTGACTTACCTCCATTTTAAATGCTGAGAAAATAATTTTAAAAAACCTCCATAATCAAGTAACATGCCTAAAAAGATTGATCCAATTATTTGGGATTGCATTGGTTGCAAGACTGCCTTAACTGTGCAATAACTGGCATTTAATTGTATATTTAAACTATTTCCAGAATTAATTATTGACAATGTTATACTAATTGTATATTCCCAGATTGTAGTACAATGTACATATTTTTTGCATTACTATTTCCAATAAGTCTATATTTATATGCAGAGGTGGGAGAAGTACTCAGATCTTGTAATTAAGTAAAAGTAGAAGTACCAGAGTGTAGGAATACTCTGTTACAAGTAAAAGTATTAGCATCAAAATGAACTTAAAGTACAACAAATAAATGTACTATATTCATTCTTAAATTAAGTAATTGTAAAGCAACACAATTTCCCCAGGGTATCAATTAGTAATTCATTATTATTATTATTTAAGTGAGCTGATGTGAGAGGATAAATAAAGCTTCGAACACTTTTTCAATAAAATGACATGCCTTCGCTACCGATGTGTGCAGTTTGTTTAAAGGTCTGGCAGAAAGGGAGCCCGAACACTTGAGTATTTCCATTGTATGCTACTTTGTACTTCTACTCCACTACAATTCAGAGACAACGTGTTTACTGTTTTCACCACATTTATTTAATACCTTTAGTTACTTTGCAGATTTGGATTATTGATGTGAAATCAACACTTAGATCAGACTTTACCTCGAGTAAATCCACAAGCTACCCTGAGGTATACAAAGTAACTCAAACTAGCTGCACCTTTACCAGCTTTGATATAAATAATTATATTCAAAACATGATATTATTCTGAAATGGGACAATCGGCATAGAGTATACTTTTGGTACTGTAAGTATATTTCATGCCAATACTTTTACTTGAGTAACACTTTGAATGCAGGACTTTGACTTGTACCAGAGTATTCCAGTTCTCCCACCTGAATACACCTGTGTCCCCAGTGTCTAATTAGGAGCAGACCAGCCTTGAACAAACAACACCTCGGTTAAATCCTTAGTGGGCTTCTTTCTTTAAACAGCATCACAGTACATTATAAAACTGACCTGTAATTTAAGACATAAAATGCATAAGGATAACTTATTTAATCGTTTTAACCGCTTTGTTTGAGGCGTAAGACTCCAATCAATGGAAAAAGCACAAAGTGACAACGGTTTGATAAATAGGGGAGACCTTTGAACTGCAGATAAAACAGCAAGTGATTTTTCAACATTGTTTGTAAAATACTTACTTAATCCAAGATGAAAGGACACCGAGCAGAAGCTGAGTCTGAAGCGGCAGAAGAACAAATATTATCCAGGAGCCGTGAGGTCCTACCGACAGGTACAGCCAAACATCATTTAGCTTCCCGCCGCATCTTTTCACTAAAGGAGCTTACACGTGCGTTGACGCTTGGCGGTGGGCGTGTCCGAAGCTTGGGGAACTGGGCCAGCGATGCACGCGCATGCAGGTGCAGCTCTCTACCAGACTGTGGGAAAAGCTCTGTTCATAGGTCAGGTGATCACTTCACGGTCCACAGCATGCATTAGGAGGCCACGCCCAGTGCGTCTGAGACAGGTTTATTCAACGTTTGACAGGAAACACGATGTACAAATGATTTAAGACCAATTGTCTCTTGACAATATCACCAGGAGGGTACATGAGCACAGTGTTCAGATCAGTAAAGCTCCTGTTTCTTTAATGTATTGCATCTCGTGCAGGCTTTTTTCCCTAGCCAGGTTAGTTATGACAGAAAAAATAATAATAAACACAAATCAGACAATCACAGAAAATAGAAAAAAAAGACAAATAACTCCTATACAATGGAAAAGGCCTGTTATTTTTTTCTCATCCTAACCAAACCATGCAAATGTGATGAGCTTTGTTTTTCAGATAAAAGCACTTTACATGGAAATGAAAAAAACAATCAGCAAATTAATGGATAAAGCTTCCAAAGCATGATTTTTGTTGTCGTCCTGAGTACTTTGCGATATAAGGCAAAGTGGGTATTTGCTGTGGCTCAACCTCAGAAACACTTGGCCTCTCTGCTCGGAGAGGAGCTCTGCAGCTGAGATTTAGTGCTGTTTAATTAGAGGTGCCCTGATATGACCTATACTCGAGCACTCAAAAATACCAAAAACCAATGTGTGTACTTCTTGGCTTTTTGGTCAACTAAGTTTATTCCAAAGCATTTTCTGGAAAATATCATTTGTAGATCAAAGTTAATAAATTGGTATCCTCTCATCCATTTCATAACAAAAGAAACAAAAAGAAAACCTTTATTATATAAGTGTGCTGGTATGAGTTCTTAGCATTGAAGCCCATTATGATTATTTAAACTAATATTAGGCCAATACCAAAACAACAACGGTATACAAGCAACATAAAGTGTGCATAGCGCACACCGGGAAAATAGTCTTCATAGCTATGAAGAGCATCATTTTTAAAGCATTGACTTGAGCGGTAAAAGGCAAGAACAAATACTGCAGATCTGTCGGAAAGAGCACAGAATCTGCGAGGGGATATAAGGGTCTGGAGGTAAAACAATTAAGATTGCTGCTAGAATGGAAGTGAGAGGCTCAAGGCAAAAAGGAGGATGCAAGTCGGCTGCTGAAGGCTCGACGTCCCGAGTGGGGAGGGGAGTCAGCGGAGGTCGCTCTCATCGTCCTGTATGGTCTTCTTGATGCGCAGAAGCATGGTGGTGAGCCACTGGTCCAGCCGGGAAATGGTGTCGAATTCCTTCACCTGAGAACATGAGCAGGAAATATACTTATTTAATTATACCTTTTGCATCCCATGCATGCACTCTATCATATATTTGTTGTTATTGTTATACTGTCTAACAATATCACATATACTATATTATACTTCTATTGAGTTGCTATACAAACAACACTAAGTATCATCTCTTAATCACAGGAAAAAGTTGTCGATGTGCTGCAGCTTGAAGTCGGAGTGAGTCGATGCCCGCATTTACAGTAGCATAGGGGGTGTAAAACATGCCATGAAAATGTTACAGCTTAATGAATTTTAGACTGATTAAAAGTGTAACGTTTAGGAAGGAATTGCATTACCGCCACCTACTGGACTGATGTGGAGCAGTAGCTTGGCAGAAAAAACGAGATTCTCAAAGATTTTAGAGTTGCTCTTAAATTTAAATTGTGTTTGATTTAGTGACTTTATCTTTATTTCTCTTCCACGTGCGTATTTCTGAATATTGTATAGATGCTTTCATATGTCCTTCAGGCCACAGTATTCTTGCAAAGTTTTGCGTATATAGTCCTTTATGATCGTTATAACACCTAACACTATTTGTATGTCAGTTAAATGTTGTTTTACTGATTTACTTAATCAGTGCGTCTACCTTGTTATTTCCTTTTTAAATGAGCAGGAACCCAAAGGAATTAAATTCACTTGCACTCACCGAATCAGTATAGGCTTCCAGGTTCTGTTCTTCATAGGCATCTAGAAGTTTCTGGTTGGATAAAAACAATAATGAACATCAGGAAGGCTGCTTGAATACAGAAATACACACTGGGGGTAAAAGAAACTGAGATGCGAAGAAACAGGCTACAATTCACTGTCTGCATTACACAATAGATGTATGACTCATGCGCCAAATAGCCTTTATTTCCCCAGAAACGTTTGCAGGGCAGGCTGGTGCTTTTGTTTTACCATGCTAGGGGCGTAAAACGTTTTTGAGGCAGATTTAGAATGAGGACCATTACAATCCAACTTTTGTTTTGGATATCTAATACCATAGAACTTAGTAAATCATCTTCTTCGTATAGTTGTAAGGTTTATCTCAGCTCTTAATCCCCCTTGCCTCTGTATATCTAGATGTTTTTGTTTGTGAGTTTTAAAGACTTAATAACATCAAAGCCTACCTTCAACAGTTTGCATTCTCTAGCGTCTGAGAAAGCCGGGAACATCTCTTCATACTTCTGCACGGCGAGCTGGGTGACAAAGAGCATCACTATTAAGCTTGTGTTACACCAGGTATTGATGTAAACAGGTTCTAGTGCTTCTGCTTACTTTTGCATTCAGCATGTCTACACAGAAGTGACAGAGCGCTGCCTTGAAGAAGTGATCCTTGGCACTGTATTTCAGGAGCGTACTGTCCATCGCGTGGGTTCCGACCTGAAATCACAACAGCACAACTCATGTTTGTTGTTGTCAATAAAAGCGAGTAAAATCATGTTAAGATAATGGTTCTGGTGCTGAGTGTTTTCTCACCTGTTCATAGATCTCGATGGCTTTCGGATACTGCTCCAGCTGAGCTGCGTACGTTGCTACTTTCAGAAGGCACTTGTTTGCTGAGCTGAAAAAGGGAAATGTATGTATTTAGGCCTAGTGTATTTGCGGACATCACAACTCAAAGACCACCATTTTACTGAATTTTACTGACAATTTATGAATCTGACAAACAAACAAAATGTGTAGAAGCGGGAGGGCAGAAAGAATAGCTTATACAGAAAATAGCCCTCCCGTTATTCATCCAGTTGCAGGATAAAGAAAAAAGATAAGCCGCGTTCACACCGCAGTACTTTTCCCACTTTAGTTCCGCGATAGTTCTGAAATGTCGCGTTCACACCAAAAAAAGCCGTGACTAAGGGTGCGTTCACACCTGCCTTGTATAGTCCGGTTGAATCGAACCCTGGTGCGTTTAGCCGCTTGGTGCGGTTCATTTGGGTCGGTGTGAACGCAGTCCGAGACCTCTTAAGTGAACTAAACAAACGGACTCTGGTCCGCTAAAATAGGTGGTCTCGGAGCGCTTGCTTGCGAACTCTGGAGCGGTTCATTGCTGGTGTGAACGCAGTCCGCACCAAAACATAGGAAGCGCAGTATTTACGTGTCACAAGAACGCGGATATCTTCAAAATCTTTAGCGAAAGAGTCTTTCAAGACATCCGCGGTTGTTTAGTTAAAGAGTAAAGCAGAATTAAGTGTTGAACAGTGTCGTGTAAAGTAAACATTCTCCGTCAGCTACATAAAAGTAAGAACACTTGTCGTCGGTGAAACGCCCCTCCTCTGCAGAACGTCTCTCATGGATAAACAGGAAAAGAACACCGACAGGCTGATCAGGAGCCCGACGTGAAGCGGAGGGATCTAGATCGGCATGAAGGTGTTCTTTTCCCCATAATGACCGCGCTGCTGCACATTATCCCGCTTATTACATGGCCACATTCTCAACAAAGTAAAGACATGACTCACAATATTAATTGAAATGCTTTTGTGGATTTAGAAAATTATTTTATTGATTTAAAAAATAGTTGTAGCCTATGTATTTAAATGTACATGCATCCGCTAAGAAAAATAGTCCGTTGTTACTGTTTGAACTAACGTAGCAACGGCAGGAACTGCTTCGATAGCGTTTTTGAGGAGCTTTTTGATTACAGATTTGAAAATCGTTGCTTGCTTTAAAAGTAGCACAATTCATTATGTCAAACCTTGGGAAGTATCTAGATATCCCTGCCCTGATGCCAAAGTAACTGGCAACTGAATATGTGTCGCCGTCTGACCTATGTCTGGACCGCTGCGTAAAAAGGAGGGTTTTTACCCGTTACTTCTCCGCTGTTTTCTTGTCGCTCTTGTCTTGTCAGTTAGTTTCAGCCAAACTGTATACAGTTAAATCGAACGGACCGATGCTCCATGGCGGAGGCTCCACTAGAAATTGCCGGGATTTGCGTTTGTACCCCCTTAATGTCTGACCAATGGTTGAACAGCATTTCCGAGCACATGACTTGTGTTTAAAGTTTATAGTCCCTTTGAGTTTTTGCCAGTGTGAACGCAAACAGAACCTTCTGAAAAATGAAACAATGTAACAAACTGTGGTCTGGTGCGCACCAGAGAGCGGACTATTAGGTGTGAACACACCCTAAAATTAGTTAATCAGAACCTTTTCACCCCCTTTTCCGTCCCTGCTAGAGAGCAGGGACTTTCGTGGGAGAAAAAGGTTGCTATTTCTGATTGGCTGGGCGGATTGCAAACCACGCCCCGTAAAACTCCCAAAAAGTTTTTTGAAGCCGCCATTTTATTATCCTCGCATTAGCATTATTAGCATTCGTCCAGCGCAGAAACGCAGAGAGACTAACTTATGGCAACACAAAAGAAAACATGGGAGCGGTGGAGATGAGGAGGTGTCGGCGTTCTGGCGATTTACTCGGAAGGCTTCAGTAGAAGCTGCTGGGAGTCCCTGCAGCTTCTATTGAAGCCAGTCCCCAACTCCGGGGACTTCCGGCCGGGGACTTTGGGCGGCAGTATACGCCGTGAAGTGGTTTGCAGCCTGCCAGTAAACCCAAAGCAGAAAAAGACGAAGTGACGTCAGCGGCTTCATTTGCCTAATCCTCCCCCAGGGACTTATTCCGGTGTGAACGCGATCTATACTTAGTTCATGAGAACTAAAGAGTTCTGATGAACCTTTGTGGGAAAAGTACTGCGGTGTGAATGCGCCTATTCAATCCGTAATTAAATAAGCACACAAATAAACAAAATTCTATATATACACATACATATGTACACATATACATACACCCATTTACATAGATGCAAAATTCAAATGTAATGCTTTCATTCGGGGGAAATAACTTTAACCGTTACACCCTAAAATGAGCCAAGAGAAAACATCTGAAATAGTGCTGATCTGACACTAACCTGGTGGATTCTTCCCCCTTGTAATAATCTGCCGCCTGTTCGTAATGAGCAATGGCCTGGAATAGAAAATGGACATAAGAGAGAGAGACTATAAAAGAACAGCTATTAGTTGTTATGAAAATAAGAAGTAAGAATCTACCCAGGAATGAATACAATAAAGGTAATAAAGGTGAAGACCAGGGGTGCAACAACTAATCGAGTTAATCGATTAAAATCGATTACCAAATTAGTTGCCAACTAATTCAGTCGTCGATTCGTTGGTGACGTCATCACGTGTGTTTTACGCGCCGTTAAGCTCCAACGTTATTGGTCTTTTTATCGGTACCGGAGACATTTAAAAAAGATATGTCATGTATTGTTGCTACAAAAACATTATATTGCAGTCTTAGTGTCGCCAACTCGTTTCTAATATGCAACACTCTGCGGAGATGGCGGAGAGAACGCTCTCCGAGGTGTGGTTCAACTTTACCCGTCTCGATGTGGACAATCCTCGTTGCCAAAAGTGCAATAAGAATTTAGCATGTAAGGGCGGTAACACGAGCAATTTGTCTAAACATTTAGCAAAAGTGCACCACATTCAGATGGAGGAATGCACCGGGTTCGACTGTCTTTCTAGCAGCTCTGTAGCCCCGTCCACGAGTAACGTCTCCACTTCAGGTGTTCTGTATGCTAGCAGCAACACACGGAGTTAACTACATTATACAAACATGGGTTAATGATTAGAGGTAACTGAGTTACTCTTTATTTTGTTAAAGTTTCAGCTATTCTGTTTAAAGTTCTGTCATCAGATTATTTAATACGATGTGTTAAAACATTGTTGTTTCTTTTGATGTGAAATATTATTTATTTTAAATAAAAAGCAATGTTAATTTTGTTCAAAATGTGTTTAGTTAATTTAATAATATATGTATTTTTGAATCAAGTATTCATCTTTATTGTCTTCATTGTTAGTTTCCACATGTCTAAAACAACCTCAAGCTAAATCTAAAAGTTGATGGCTAAATAAGAGCGTTTGAGAAATTGTGTAAGGCATACAGTAATAGTCCGAATAGTCGATTAATCGTTTTATTAATCGATAGATTAATAGATTATCAAATTAGTCGTTTGTTGCAGCCCTAGTGAAGACTGATATCTGACCTTGTCTATGTCCACCATCTCAGTCTCATATATTTCAGCTATGGTGATGTGATGCTTGGCTGCGATGGTGAAGCGGCCCTAAAGCCCCGGATAAAAAAACACAACAAAGAAGAGAACGAAGGGTCATGTTAAGTAAATATTAGGAATGTTTAATTAATAAACAAAGAAGAGTTTGCACACTCACCATGTCAGTGTAAATCTCAATAGCTCTGTTTAGGCAGTTTATTGCCTCTGTTGAGAAAAATAATAATATTTAAAAACACAAATATTTAGTGAATTTACATCAATAAAAAACTACTTTTTATTAAATTAACAAAATTATTAGCCACCAGCTGTACGATATGCAAGGTTCAAGGCTACAGTCAATTGCTTTCATCCTTCCACAATCCCATTTTCTCACAGTGGGAAGCGGCGTGAATTTTGCTGTTGAAGCTCTTCGCCTTGAAGACCTTAATGACATCAGCTGACTTCATGGACATGGTAAACTGGAACTGGTACAGCAGCCTTTATGTGAGCTGAGCACTCATATACTCCTGAGGGTGGTGAGGATGAATAATGATTACCTTGAGGATCTGCTTTTTTGAAGGCGTTTCCAGCATCTATGAAGTTAGTCGCTGCGTCGTGTTTGCTCTGCATCTGGAGGTGGAGGTTAGCGGCTTGGGAGAACGCATTTCCTGCAGCTGAAAAGAAAATATTACATGTTGGTAGGATTGAAAGACGTGACAGACCTAAACACGGAGAGAAGCAATCAATACATTCTCATTCAATCTGAAATAATTATTCTTACCACACCAATTCTTGGCCATTTTGTACATGTTGGCTGCCCTCACGAACATGTCACAGGCCTCTTCCAGCTTGGAGGATCCCCCCCTGTGGGTCAACACATGTTCAGTTAGGCAACACTCACACTGAGTATGACTGGGTGACATTGACAATATCAAGTGCTGTAATAGTTTATTACTAGATATTGATAACAAAGATACTTATTAAACGTATAGTTTCGTTCCTTGATTATGATTGGCTAAGCCGTGTTCAAGATTGTTGTAAAAGCGTTATAAACAAACAGTTGTGACTTCATTATGAAAGTAAGTGTGAGATAACCACTCACTGTTAATTCAGTTAAAAACGGTCATAAGACGTTCAGAAAAGTCCTACTGAAAGTATTCAAATTAAACTTAATCATGTTATTTGTTTTCAAAAAGACGCTGTTGAAATTATTAATTCGGAGCAATTCTTTATCATTAAAAAATTGTTATAAACATATTGGAATAAGAAAAAAATGCATGATCAATACCTTGATATCCATTGAAATCGAACTATGCATGTACAGAAATATCCATTTGATCACAACACACACACTTTACTAAACATTGTTTTTGATATTATTTGTATTATTATTTTAAGCTATATCTGCACTGTACCATACTATTTTATATTAAAATGTTATAATACTTTCTTACTATGTTATATTTCTAATATGTTGCTATATTGAAACAGCAAATACAGACAGCAATAAGTATCATTATCAAATCACATTATATATTATTCTGTTTTACAATACTTACTTTTTATGTACCTGCACTCATTTCTGTCTGCAAGACCTGCATTTCCCCTCTGGGGGGCTCGTTCTTTTTTCTACCTGAATGCATGTAAGTTTCTGAGTAAACAGAGCCTCACTTTAATATTTTAAGCTGATTTGGATTGTTACATCCATCCTCTAATATGATAGTGGGTAAGGGTTTCATTTGTTTGAGATGCACTCACAACTCCGTCCCAATCTGTTATTGTAAACAAACGTGGTGAACATGTGATCTGCACCTACAGACTGAGTGGCATTGCAAGATGTTCCCTGTAGATGACGCTATAGCAGCAATATTACAATAATAATGAGTGTAAAATGTGAATTACTAAAATGCTAACCGGATGACTTTGATCAAAGCGCCTGATGTAGTACAAACGTGTCATTGTGTAACTAAGTGTCATCCACTGCTGTACACAGCTACATGTTAGCCTCACTTCTTCTTTGTTTAACAGTGATCTGAACGAAGATAAGGCTACATATTAAGCTTGACTGCAGCGTTAACACCACTTGAATCACATTGACCACAACAGCTTATTTTGAGATATAACCAGCCCAAGTGTTGCAGTGGTGTTGATTTGTTTAAGTCCAGCCTTCTACAGCCTTCTTCCGCTTAGCTGGCCTTTAGCTTTGACAGGTTAGCAGAAGCTAGCTGAAAAACTCACCCAAAGATCGCTCCGAAAAACGACTGCGAGGATTTCATCTTCTTCTCAGCCTCGGCCATCAAAGCCGTGGCTTCTTTTTCTTTCCCGCTATTGTCCATTTTTCGTGTCACTGCTCTGTGTGCTGGTGGAAGAGCAAGGAATTGCGAAAGTCAACAAACTTGCTATGAGAGCTAAGAGCAACGGGTTAGCCTCTGTCACGTCACCTGCCGCAAAGTAAACCCTGTCAGAGGACATGTGAGCTGCTGCGTTCAGGTGCTCTAAAAAGAAATCTGGCGTCCATCTATCTCAGATTCATAGTCGTGGAAAAAGTACTGAGATATTCTTAGATGAACTCAGAATAAGTACGAGTATGGTGATAAAGTGTGCAAAAAAGTCCGTGCATAACGTCCCATTTCAGAATAATGTATAGCCTTTTATATTATTGCATTATCATAAGTAATGCATTGTTGTGTACACAAATTCAAATTGGTAAAAAAGGGCCTGGTTTTAAATACTTTATCTACTGCTAGGTAGCTTGTTGACATACATAATTATTTATTGTTGGAAATATTACATATTATTAATCTGAATCTGAAAAGCAACCTGTAAATATAGTTAGGAAATAACCATAGTGTAAAAATCTAAATTTGCCTCTGAATATTGTTGATAAGAAATATACAACGGCGTAAAGTGGAAATATTTAGGTAAAGTAGGAAAGTGGAGTGTTAACATTGTATAAGTACTTACTTTCGACTACTGATAATATAGCATTGAATAAACAATATGAGCATGTGTTCATCTGTAGTTACCAGTTTAAGAAAAAAATTAAAAGAGATTAATAATGTAGCTGGTTAAGATGGAGTTCTTTTTAAATACTCAATATACTGCTGGGTAGCTAATGTATAATGAGATCATTCGATGATTTTTCTATTTTGTATTTAATATCAAAATCTGCAGTAACTAGTAAGGCTAACAAAAAAAATTATGGACTACTAAGTGAAATATTTGCCTCTGAGATGTTTGGAAGTATACAACTACAATTGTAATAGGCAACTTTATATTACCCAGTATAAACTCTGGATCGAGATTTCCTGATCATAGAAATGGTTTCTACCAGATAAAAGACAGTCTCTTCGTTTTTAGATGATTTTAAACATTAGCTTGACATCATAGACTATATAGCTTGACAGTCATTATGAAGAAAAGTCCCCAGATTTCCAACGTCCCAAAATGTGTCCAATTTGACAGGGAATACACATACTCTTAAAAACTGTGCAAGCCTTTTGTCCAATGTACTGTAGGTAAGTGTTTATCTACTTATACAGCAGTAACAATTTAACACATCAATGCAGAAATAATAATTATCTTGAGACTTCATGAATAAAAGTAAAAAACTGAAAGGGAACATTTGGCTGCATACTGAACACTTTTACTTTTGACGAAGTAGAAGTAGCCTATACATATTTAGCCTAAATACGTTTACTTAAGTAAGGTGTGGTATTTGTATGATAAGTAGGTGATTTATCTCAGCAACACTGAAAAAAGTAGGGGTACATGTCGATGAGGAACTCAGACGAGGCACGGATTTCATTCAGGCAAAAGGGAAGTCTCCTGTTTCCTGTCTCTAGTTGGGTCCTGTACAGCAGCCCGTGCGAGGCTGTCCTGGAGACCCCGCGCTGCCTGCACCTCTATCGTCTCGGGTGAGTTTGTTACAAATGTAGAGATTTCTCTATTTATCCCAATAACCGTATCAACGCTGCAATATTCGGGTTCTACAGCGAATCCGCTAACTGCACAGCTATCGCAACCCAAACGCCACATGGCTGCACGGCCCGGCAAACATGGTCATTTTCCACCGAATTCCCAAGCATACCCCCTTCATCCCAGAGTATTCCAACATTTACTCATATTTTGCTTGGAAGCAGAGATAGATAGCTCGTTACGCAATTGCGTCCACACTTCTGAGCAAACAGTACTTTAAGGTCTCGGTCGAGTTGACCTGCCGCTGTGCAATGTTAGTGTTAAAATAATGTCACTCGGTGGTTTGTTTTGAATGTCAAAGGCTCAAGCTAGCTGTGCGTCTGAATATTGTTGATAGCTGGGTTGGCTTACCAAGCTAGCTAGCTAGGCTAACGAAATTCAACCCAGATGCATCAAAATGCTGGAAATGTAGTCGGAAGGAGGTTTTGAAATCATACGTTTTATTTAATTAGAGTGTCAAGTAAGTCGCGTTGCTGTTAAATGCTGTGCAATGTTACGAATCGACAAATTATGCATGCAAAAGCTCTTTGAAAACAGCAGCTAGCATGTAGCAAGCCGCTTGCAGTGTCTCCATTCATATCCTGCGCACTGGCTGCTCTGACCGAGCAATGGCTACGATCCGCTGCCTTTAGAGCGGCAACTGGGGATGTGTTGCTCTCATAGCCACGGTTAAATGGACTTTTTGTTGACTTGTTGTTATGGTGTTACTACAAGTGCTATGCACAGTTGTTTAGACTTGTTGTTAATTTAAGCGATAGCCCGCACTCCTAATCTTTCCAGGTGAAAACCGCGCGTTTTCAGTTTGTTGTCTATTGCAATCCTTTTCGCTGTGTTGCAAACACAATTGCGGCTTGATCTCATGAGTTCACAACAACAGGTTTGTTTAGAATGTTTCTTGTTGAGTGAAAATATGAAAACATGACTTGTTACAACTGATGATGAAGATGGGTTTATGTTAACAATCAAAACTTTTGTTTTCTTTTTAAAGTAAACAATATTTCTTAATATAAAAATATGTTTTCTTTCCTTGCCTTATCCCCAAAAGACACACTACAAGCTCCATGACAGCAATACGTGATATATTTTGAGTCATCACTCGCCATTTAAATGTGTAAAACAAACCGCAGACATTGTGAGATAAAACAAAAAGTATTCAACCTTGGCAATGATTTTTTAAACAGACATTTATAGGATAACATACAACTTTATTTATTTAACTTTATTGTTGTGCACACTTTTCAGTCAGAAATGTTGATAGCGCAAGTAAAGAGATAATCATATTGCACATCATTTTGGACCATTATTATAACCATATCTGTGTACATAAAGCTCAAGCTCAATCTTAAAGTTATGCTCCACATCCATTTGGCTTAGATGGTGCACAAAAACGCTTGGGTGGTGCACTTAAGCCCTAGGTAGGATAAGCTAGAAGAACGACATGTTTCTATATTGGGACCCTGGTTGAGTTTGTTTGAACAATTATTATTTCAACTAAAAAACCTATTTCATAGCAAATGCAACCTTGATTTAGAAAGATTTATCTAGCACGTTTTTTGCCATGGCTCATGACGCATGTACATCTAATATAATTCAAAGAATAATTAAGAAGTTCCGATAAAAATGTATTTTATTACCAGAAATTATACATGATAAAAATCTGTTGTAATAATAATAATAATAATAATAATGTGCAGAACTGAACTGTGCTGAAATATTCCATCAAATGTCATTTAGATTTTTGACTTTTTAAAATGACAATTGATCATGTTTAACCACAGTAAAATAGTTCTTGACACACTGAATAAGAGGAGCATTTGAAAAAGGTCATGCAGTTTTATTGTGGATCATCATCATCTGACCTGGCGAACTCCTGTCAAAATACTTCACCCATAACAACCAAATAACTAAATAGGGAGACAGAATATTGTATACAAATAACAATATAATAGAAATGTATCTCTTAACACATAGTTAAAAAATATTATTGCATTTTCGTAAAAGGGTTCTTTTTATTGACTTCTTAAAAAACTAATAATATTTTTAAGTGTGGCGCAGTGGATAGAGCCTTGGTGTTGGGATCAGGGGGTCACAGGTTCAAACCCCACTGCAGTCAGCATGTCGTTGTGTCCCTGAGACACTTCACCCCAAATTGCTCCTGTGGGGATTGCCCACAGTATTCAGTATGTAAGTCGCTTTGGATAAAAGCGTCTAATAAGTAACATGTATTAATGTAATATAATATATATTGTCAAGTATTTCGACTTTACTGGACTTTAAAACCTTTTTCATCTTTAACAGTTGTCATGGATGATGAAGATGGCAGGTGCCTTCTAGATGTAATCTGGTAAGTCATCACTGACACATTGCAAGATCAGTTTTAGCAGTCATACGTCTTACATTTAGTCTTGAACTGTTGTGAATAACATTGTTTTCTCCTGCAGTGACCCAGAAGCTCTCAATGACTTTCTTCATGGATCTGAGACCCATGTGAGTATGAGAAACCCACATATTTTGGATGGTGATAAAGATCAAGAAAAAGGGGTTTGCAGTTGATGAGATGAGGAGTCTTAGTTGTGTGCATTTTAGTTGGCGCTCTCATGACTGTGTAGGCAAGTCACTTTCTGATTACACATCTATGCACCCTGAAACCCTGGTCCCTCACTGCTTTCATTTATCCCTTTAATGGCTTCCTCTGCTTAATGGATGCCCTTGCTTTTTGATTGCACCATTTATGGTTTCAGCCTGCCTTCCCTTTTTATAAGGCTTATTCACAAATTGAGAAATGCTAATACTAACGCTTCCCAACTCTGTGTTATCCCTATCATTTTGCCCTCTGTCACTTATCTTTTCGCTGGTTCTTTTCAATCTGGGTTTTTCTGGACTGTCCTTTCCTTGCCCTCCTCCTCTGTTTGATGGTCTGTATGTTTCTCTGTCCTGGTGGCTTTTGCCTGCTGGTTTGGGTGCCTTTGGTTTCTGTCTGTCCTATCCTGGGTGGGTGTGTCTGTAGTTGGACACTGACGACCTATTGGATGGTTCGAGTGACCCCTCCAGCTCGTTCTTCTCTGCCACTGGGGTGAGTAAAACCCCCCAATCCTCCTCCTTCTGTTTCCTATCCATCTATGTAGCATGCATCTCCAAATACCCTCCCTTTCCACTAACATATCTACACTCTTCAAGCTTTGATTTGCTGCAACAACATGTTCCTGTGGGGTTTTCAATTCAGCATTTCTGTGTCAAGTCAGTTAAAGTCCTCGCCATCACATGGATCACATGGATTGTATCTATCGCCTGGTTTCACTTCTTTCCTGATTTCGTTCAAGGGCCATATTCCAGAGGTCCAGCCTGCAGTCCCGCTGTCGGCCAATGAGCCGACAGGCCTACCCAGAGTCAGTGTTGACCTGGACTTCCTGGAGGATGATGACATCTTGGGAGGATCTCCAGGTGGTGACGGGGGCAGCAATGGCATTGGGACAAATCACGAGCCATGTGACATCCTGCAGCAGAGCTTGGCTGAAGCCAACATCACAGAGCAAAGCTTACAGGAGGCAGAGGGTGAGCTGGACCTGGGCTCCTTTGGGATTCCAGGCCTTACGCAGGTGGTGCAGACACTACCTGATGCCGGCCTCTCCGGGGCCGGAGGGGCTGCTGTTGGTGTAGGCATAGGTGTTGGGGGAGCAGCAGCGATTTTTGCTGGGTCAGCCCCGAGCACCACTGCTACACCTCCCAATGCTACAGCTGACATGCTGGGGTCAGTGCTTGCCCAGCAGGGCCTTCAACTCCAATCCCAGGTCATGAACAAGGCCATTAGTGTTCAGCCATTTATGCAGCCTGTTGGCCTGGGAAATGTGACGCTTCAACCCATTTCAAGTCTCCAAACTCTTCCGAATGGGAGCCAGCCTGGACATTTGGGTATCGGACAGATTCAGGTTGTGGGTCAGCCCACAGTCATGACTATCAATCAGTCTGGGCAGCCTATCCTGGCTAAAGCCATGGGTGGTTACCAGCTGCACCAGTCTGGGCAAGAGGTTTCAGGTGCTGGTTCTCAGCCCGGGCTTGGAGGCTCTGGGGGTGGACTTCTGATCCACGGCAACAAAGCTGCTTTGGGATCTTCAGCTTTAAATGGACCTGCTGTTTGTGTCAGCACCACAAACAGCAGCAGTGGCGGTGCTATGACGGCTCCTGCTGGGCTTCTGGGCTTCGGCAGCACCACTCTTAGTTCAGGAATTGGTCCCCATATGCAAAATCAAGGCCCAATCATGCAGAACGTGATCATCCAGCGCACACCGACACCCATTCAGCCTAAACCCCCTCAGGGGGGAGCCATCCAACCGAAACCTTTCAAACAGCAGCAGCAGCAGCAGCCACTTCCCCAATCCCTGCAAAATGATGCTCACAAGGCTCTCGGGCTTCAGCAAATTCCAGTTACTTCTGCTCAGAATGTTGCCTTTCTGACGGGGAAGCATGGCTCGAATGTTGTCCTTAGTTCTCAAACCACAACACAAGCTTCTCAGTTTCAACAAACCCTATTCAAGCAACAGGCAGCACAACAATCTGGCAAGCCCCTTAGCTTACACTTATTAAACCAACAAGGCAGCATCGTTATTCCCTCTCAGACTGTTCTGCAAGGTCAGAACCACCAGTTTCTCCTGCCACAACTACAGGCAGGCGGGCAGATCCTGACTCAGCACCCTGGGGGGCACATCATAACCAGCCAGGGCCCCGGTGGACAGCTTATTGCAAACCAGATTTTAACTTCAAACCAGAACATAAACTTGGGTCAGATGTTGACTTCACAGGGCCATCCTGGGGCCCACATCCTCTCTGGATCCATTCAGCTCCAGTCGGGCCAGATGGGCACCCCCACCCTCTTTCAGATGCCTGTCTCATTGGCTCAGAGTGGCCATACGCAGACCCACACTGTCTCTGGTCATGGCCAAACAGTCATACAGGGCATGCCAATCCAGAACTCCCTGACCATGCTCAGTCAGGTGGAGGGGCTGAGCCCCGCGGTCAGCCTTCAGCCGGCCCTGCAGCCTCAGCCGGGGGGGGTCCCCAGCAGCGCCGGAGCAGCAACCATGGCTCAGGGCCAGCCTGGAGAGTGTGTTACTCTGCTTGGTAGCTCCACAGACCAGGCGGCTCACCCCACTCAGCAGCATGCAACGCAATCCTCCATCCTCGCCATGCAACCGGTTTCCTCCGTGTCCACGGTAACCACAGTACCCTCTTCTCCGTCCATGTCCACCTCTTCCCCCGTCACAGCTATGGGGCTGGTCCCCCATCAGGCTCAGCACAGTCCAGGGAGGTTACTGTTCACCAACCAGGGCTCCAGTATGATCCTGAGCCAGGAGTCCCTGCAGATGTTCCTGCAACAGGTCAGTGTTCCACTCTTTACACGTTGCTCTTCGAAAGTTAACATTGTGTTAAAGAATAAATAACATGCACGGCGTGAAATCCTGGTGTGACCTCTTTGGTTTACTATTTTACCCCCCCTTCCCTCCAATCCCCTCCCTCCCTCCCTCCCTCCCTCCCTCCCCCTCCTTCGTACTGAAATGGTAAATGTACTCCTATCAGGAGCAGCACCTCCAAACTGAAAATGAGTCAACCCCCTCTGTGGGCGTACCAGCGTCCGTTATCGTCAGCAGCAACAGCGTCACTGCTCCGGCCCCCGCTGTCCATGACAGCCAATTAACTGACTCATGGGTGGGTCAGAGCCACAGCCCTTCCCCCGGCCCCTCCCACATGACAGCAGTGGTAAAGCAGGTAGAAATGCCCCTATATGTTAAGCCCCACCCACTTGTTGCTGCTGCTGCCGCCACAGTGTTAGGGTCTCTTCCCTTTCCCCGTCACTGCTCTGTGTTCCTCTTTTGCATCACTCATCGCTTCCATGGCTCTCACAGTTGCAATGCAATTACTAAGCTCCACAAATGACTTGCTTGCCGCCTCTGTGTTTCTAACAATCGCTTCATCATTTAATGTAAAGGCATGATCATTCCATTTGTCCATTTGTATTGTGTGTCGGCCACTGTGCTTTTTTAACATGAATGCATTATGCACCCCTAAAGATAGTGGGACTGACAAAAGAGACATGTTTCTTCCTATCTACATTTGTTCAACTCATTTGGTATGTTTCTCATCCATTGTCCCTTGTGTATTTTGCCACAGAATACACAATCCATGCTCATGTTTTTATCAGAAGACCAAGGTGCCAGGTGCCCTTGTTCACCTCTTTACTAACACTTGACTAGAATCAACAAACTCACCTTCATCTGCTGCATTACTGACCAATTAAACCTCACCTCTCCACCCTGCACTTATCCTTAGACCCTCATGTGCTTCCAGTGTCACTACCCCTTGTTACCCGCAGTCTGACCAGTGTAATGACACCCACACGATAACTCATGCTCCCCAGACCCCAGTCCCTGAAGTGTTCAGATCACCTCCTACTCCTCCATCACAGGCCCGCAAATCTAGACTCCTTGCTTCTTGTCAACTGTTTCCTTTTTGCCTCGCCAAATGATCATTGCTCCTTTTTTATGTTTAATTTTCCTTAAGCGCTAGAAAAAACCTGTAGGCTTTTACTACTTTTACTACACCGATTACTAGATTTTTATATCCAGCTCTTTGCTTTTGTATCGTTTGGTGTTGTTTTACCCATGTTTGTAAAATGTTCTATCGGGGTTGGGCGAAACATTTATCTTTTTGTACATTTTAAATGGAATAGCACTAGAGTGACATTTGCTGTATTCTGTGTGCATGCAGAACGTTGTGTGTGTGATGTTTGTGCTTGATTTCCTGGTTTCCTTCTGTGTAAGTGCCTTATTGATTTAAATAAGCATATCCAAATGTTTTGATCCCACTTCTTCAGGTACCGTCCAGTGGACACCAGCAGTCCCTGAAGATACAGAGCATGTGCCCCTCACCGACTTTGACCACTCATGTCACAGCGCCCCCCATGGCAGTCAGCCCCCAGCCTTCCCACTCTCCTCTCACTCTGAGCCAGCAGATCCAGTCACCACACCACCAACAGCAGCAGTCACGCCCTCCCTCCCAGCCTCACCCCCAGTCTCTAACACCCTCCCGCTCGTGCACACCCTCAGCTCACCCTCAGCTCTTTATCGTCCACAACCAAATGGCAGAGTCCCCCCAACCGGCTCAGCAGCAGACACACATTCAAATTCAGCTCCAGCCTCAGCCCCGACCTGCCTCTCAGCCCACCCCCTATCAACAAGATATGCCTCCCCTGTCACAGTCACCCAAGCCGCCTCCTCCCGCACCACCTGCACAGCACCAGTTTACGGCTCTTCCTGTCAGCACTTCTGCCCCTGCTGTAGTTAAAGCCCAGGTTCCTATCCAGGGCCTGACAGCGGAGCAGCAGCACCATCTGCAATTAGTCGGAGCGCAGATTCAGACTCTGTCAGGCATCGCCCAGCCCTCACCTCAGCAGAAACAGCTGCTGGACAAACTACACCAGGTATGTTCCCAGTTCCTCGTCCACCTTCTGCTTATCAAAGGATGTAATGGAATTTGCATGTTAAATTGTGCATTTTTGCCACTTTTTCTTACCCTCATGTAGAAAATATGCACCATAAAAAATATAAGCTTGTTTGCAGAATTTATAACATTTACTTTGTAATGTTTTTATAGTAGAATGTTATACAATTTAATTTATTGAAAGAGGGATAAAACGTCCAATAAGTTGCTGCTTACTAGGTGAGTACACTGTTTGTCCGAGTCCACTTTGGGAACCAAACAGGTTTATCTAGACACGTGGAAGATAATTGTCCTGATGTGATTTCAGGTGCAGCAGAACATCCTGCTGCAGGCCAAGCAGGCTGCTCAGTCCCAAGCCAGCAGTCAGTTCAGCTCCCAGCAAGATGTGCCTGTCGACAAAGTGGTGATTGCGCCACCAGCCGGCACCGGTTCCCCGGCTCAGCTGCTATCAGTGCTGCAGTCGACATCGGTTCTTGTCAAAACTCCTGTTACAGGTTAGAACAATTGACACGAGTGACACGCAGGACCCAGAACACAACACCGAGTTTTTTCCCTTTTGTAACAATGTTGTTTTTTTCTTCTTTTAGCATCAAGTGACTTACAGGTATTCTCAGGAGCCCAAGGGCCAGCTGGAGCAATGGTGAATCAGACTGTCACTCCTGCCAGCCTTACCCAGCCTGCACAGGTACAACCGTCCATCTTCTTCTCTTTCATATAGTGTGTTATATAGGTTTTTGTGCATGTAAATCAGGGGTGTCAAACTCAAGGCCCGGGGGCCAAATCCGGCCCGCGACTTCATTTTATGTGGCCCGCAAGAGCTTTCAAAGAATATAATATGTTTATTATATGGTTACTTGCCACTTTCCAGAAGCACATTGCCAATAAACAACATGTCCCACAATGCATCTCATTTTGTGACATGCGCACTGAAGAGACTTGCAATTATTTGCCCTGGATATTCGCCTTCAGACGTAGTTAATTATGAAGTTATTACCCTGTCCGATAATAATCCAATGCAGAGGCAATAATGTCATATAATACATTATTTTATATATTTATATCGTCTTAAAGTTACAACCGTCCCTTTGAGTGCAACCATAATGCAAATGTGGCCCGCGATGAAATTGAGTTTGACACCCCTGGTGTAAATGGTCTGCAAAGGCTACAATCTCAAAGTTCCCTCCAGGGGGAGTTTTTTATTGGCTAGCGCTCAAACACATGGAACGTTATAGGCCAATCACAACAGAGCCAGCCAGCTAACCAATCAGAGCAGACTGGGCTCTGGTTTCAGACAGAGGGTGAAAAGAGGTGTTACAGCACAGGCAGCAATTAATCATGTCAAAGTTATCCATATCATTTTGCATCATGTGCTTGCCCTTTCGCAACTTCCCAGCAATAAATATTGAATTGAAAAATGTGTACTCTCTCTGTGTCTAACCCTCCTTCTGGTTTCCCCCTTAGGTTCAGCCAAAGCCGGGGGTGATCAGCTCAGTTGGAGGGATGACTCTTGGGAAAGGTGGGATGCAGATCCAGGTGTTAGGAACTAGTCTGACTCAAATGACTGCTCCACAGCACTTAGCTCCGTTACAAACTCAGGTACAGGTCAAGAGTCACTGCATGTTAGTGGAGTCCAAACTGAATATTTCAGCTTCAGCTTGGAGGCTAATCTGTTTTTTCTAAATGTTTATTCACATTGCAGACACCAACAATGAATATGCCTTTCAGTGCAGAGCCCAGCAAAGAAGCAAGGTGTGTGCCGCATGCGTTTTAACGACTTATTGTCACTGTCTCATAATGCAATTTATTTTTAAATATTGTTTCTTTTATACACACCTGTCTGCAGGATGCTAGAACAGCTGAGGAAACAGCAGGGTTCAGTGCTTCACCCAAACTACAGTGCTGCTTTCCACTCCTTTGAGGACACACTGCACAGCCTGCTGCCTTACCATCTCTACCAGGGAACCGCCAATTCGTCTCAAGACTATCAGAAAGGTACCACACTCGTAATAGATGCAGTGTACAGTTTTGTACCTTTATCTCAATTTCATGAACTTCACACGCGTGTTGCTTCTCCTGCACAGTGGATGATGAGTTTGAGACGGTCTCCAGCACTCTCCTGAAGAGGACCCAGGCTATGCTGGATAAGTATCGCAGCCTGCTCTTCGCGGAGTCAAAAGTAAGTTTATAAACCATTATCCTCACCATATGCCCTCTTGCCGCCTCTTTGTCATGGATTGATGCTGAACTGATTTCTGGCATTTCAACCCGAGCAGAGACTGGGCCCCTCGGCAGAGATGGTCATGATTGACCGGATGTTCATCCAGGAGGAGAAGATCGCGCTGAGTCAGGACAGGATTTTGGCCAAGGAGCGACCAGGTACCCTCCCACTGTCATGGTCAAACATCATGGTTGCATTGATGTAACTGAAGTGTTTTCTAATGATATCATACTTTTTTTACTTCATTGCAGAGGAGTTTGTGGCAAACGCGCGCATGTTGGAGAGTGTAGTTTCATCCCAACAGAAATCATCATCTTCGGCTCAGACCACGTCAGCAAGTGGGGGTGTAGCAGCAGCTGTCCCGGCTCCAGCTCCTGCCCTTCTGCCAAACATCACCCCGAACCCCCCGCCTGCACCCATCCTAGCTCCTGCTTCAGCTCCAGTTCCTGCTCCAATTCCGGCACCCCTTCCCACCCCGTCTGCCAGCCCTTTCCCCCCTACCAAATTAGTTATAAAGCATGGTGGAGGGGGAGCTTCCGTGTCCTGGTCCAGCAGCTGTCCCGCACCCCAAGCTGCAAAAAGCAGGCTGTCTGAACCCATCGGCCACAGCTCCTCCTTCAGCCGCGCCCACACAGCATCATCCTCTTTTTCCTCTTCGTCCTCCAACGCTAAAGTGGCCGCCGCCGATGACGACGACGACGCCCTCCCGCAGAGAACCAGCAAGCCGCCGATGAAGACCTATGAGGCTCGCAGGAAGATCGGCTTGAAGCTGAAGATCAAGCAAGATCAGACGGGGTTCAGTAAGGTGGTCCACAACACCGCCTTAGACCCCGTGCACACACCTCCACCCAAGCAGAGCAGCCAGTCCACATCCCAGCCGCAGACTAAGCCCCAAGTCGAGGCTGTTGTTCCCCACCCAAAGCCCAATCCTGTAGCTACTCCCCCTACTTCAGTCATCAAAACTCAGCCTCCCGTATGCACTGCTTCAACTGCCTCATCGGTCACCCCATCAGCCACTCAGTGCAACCCCCTGAGAGGTAACGTTCCCCCCAACGCAGCCTCATTTTCCTCTACGTCTTCCTCTCATACTTGGTCGTCGTCAACCTCCTCCTCCTCCTCGGCCCCTCAAATGAACGGGACATTGGATAACCACGACCAGGGGCGGGTCAAACACAATTCGGCCTCCACTGCCACTCCCTCTCAGACAACATGCCGTCTTCCCCTTCGAAAAACATACCGGGAAAACATTAGTCCCCGAGTCCGACCCGGCGTCCCAGGGGGAGGAGACGAGAACTTGTCCTACCCCAAACCCACGCCTTCACCCCCGAGGCACGAGGCCTCATCCCCCCCCTCAGAGCGGACAGTAATAGCCAGTGTGAAGGTAGAGAAAAGAGGCAGGGAGGCCTCGCACCCTCACACAGAGTCGAGCCACGACACAGGCCGTTTAGGTAGTGCAATGCAGGGGCTGGAGGAAATGGACGAGGTGTTTAACCGCGGTATCAAAACGCAGCCCCATCACCTCCAGCCGCCCCCGGACAGAGAGGGGGCGAAGGAGAGAGGGGATGAGCACACAGACCAAGAGACTGATGTAAGTAAATACAAGAGGGCGAGCGGGAAAAATAGACATAGGGCAGGCGGGACGTTCAGAATGGACCAGCATGCCCCTGGGCCTCCCTCCCCAGAGTCCTCCTTTACACGGGACTCTTTGCTCCCTGCCAAGCGCTGCAAGTCGGACTCCCCCGACATGGACAACGCCAGTTTCTCCAGCGGCAGCCCCCCGGACGACTCTCTGAACGAGCACCTGCAGTGTGCCATCGACAGCATCCTCAACCTGCAGCAGGAGCCCACTGCCCGCATTAAAGGGGGGGGCAGCAGGTCACATCAAAGCCAGCGCCCGGGGGGCTCGGCAGCCTCGTCCCACAGACCCTCAGTACCACCCTCCTCCTCCGCCTCCTCGTCCTCCTCCTTGGCCCAGCACCCTCAGGTCGGTGGCCGCGGTCACAATGGCAGCCTGGTGCCGCAGACTCACAGCAGATAACAGCCCCTCAGCCCCAGGCCAGGCTGACGGGGGATGGGGGGCGGGACTGAGAGAAAGATTTGGAGGCAGTGGAAGCGGGGCACTGTTCTACTCTGCCATGCTGTGTTTGCTTTGTTCGCCCATCTGAATTGTCCAGACATTTCTTTGTCATTTACTGCCCGGTGTAGCGTGTGGTCAAAGGTAAAACTGCTCTCTGTGAACTGAAGGCGCCTGGTATTTTGTACGTGTTATCTCAGCTCTGGAGCCTGAGTAACAGGATGATGTTCTCTATTTCTCCCTCTCCTTTTACACTTCAGATCTTTTCTTTTTTCTCATTCAGTATTCATACATTCCTTTCATATGGCCTGAGCACCAGTCTCTGATTCACACAGTTCATCTCCTGGTTTGAAAGGTGTCTCAAGCAGCTCATTGAAACGGTTAGAAAGTCATCAACTCTTTTCACCTTGAAAATTGAGTACATACTTAAAAAATCTTCAAAATACGTGCAGTATGTTCAATTACTAACCAAATTGGACTCCTTGTCAGAAAGATAATGTTGCCCTGCAGATGCAAACAGCACATGGTGAATTGATACAGACCACCTCTATTCAAAATACATTTCCTTATACACAAGGCAACTACTCTTATCTGGAAAAATCAATTGGCCTTCTGGCCGCCATTTAAAGTCAATGTTATAACATGTGTTATTATTTGGACTCCCCTTAGGTACAGTGTCTTACTGTACCTAAGGGGAGTCCAAATAATAACATATGAAGATGTTTAGGAAATGTTGTAAGGAAACTTTTTTTCTGTTTCTGATGCCAGATGATTTTTTGGGTTCTTGTTGTTAGAACACACACACACACACACACACACACACACACACACACACACCTTCCTCCCTGTGGCTGGGGTTCAGACGTTATGCATTTCAGTCAGCAGGGGGCGGGCCAGTTTTAAATGTTGTTTTTCTGTCTTCTCAGCCAGTCTGTCTCATCTCTCTGCCACTGTATCCCTGCCTCCCATCTGTTTGTCTTCTTTTCTTTTTCTTTAAGCCTGGTGGACAATTCCAACGCAAACACAGCACAAGCATTGAAACGGAAAAAAAGGAACAATAATAATGTACAAAAAGACCGTAAGAGAATTTGAAGTATAGTATTACAGATTAATTTTGTATTGTATTTATTGTGTATAATGACACTTTTTAAAAAGAAATGTACATTTAGTAAAACTGTAAATTAAACCTTGCTTCTTTTATGAAACATTGCAACTTCTCCAGTCATTTGTCCAGCTATCAGGGTGCTTTGATGACTAATGATGACTGAGCAGTGTTGTATGATGGAGATGGTGGTGTTATCTATCAGGCAGTCAGCAGGCGGTGCACAGAAGTGGAAAAGTAGCACTGGTGTGTGTGCTTCATCGCCGCAAGGCAAGTTTATTTATATAGCACTTTTCAAAACAAGGCAATTCAAAGTGCTTTACAAAAAACGAAAGACATGAAGAAAATGGCATTTAAAATCAGTCATTAAAAAGAAAAGCTAATAAAATAAACATTAAAAGAAAAAATACATGGATAAAAGTTACAGTGCAGTCTAAGATATGAATAGTGCAATTAAAAGCAGAGACAAAAAGAAAAGGGTTCAAAGAATTTGGGAGGAGCGAGAGGGGTTAGGCTGATGACATGTTACAGTTGATCGACTAGGAAAAGGGAATGAAGGAGTTAAGAGAGGTGCAGCACCAGGTTGTGATTATCAGGCAAAGTATGCATATGGACACCGAGGCTATGTCATGTTTTGTAAGAAAAAAAGACTCCACCCAAATAATGTATTCACAGCCCCCTCCTCCAGGTCCACCCCCTCTGACCACAGCTCCGCTCATCCCTGCCCCGAGCCTAGTGTTGCCCACAGTGTTGCCAGGCATCCCTGCAAGAGGAGGTGCACTCAAACTTGTGGAAGCAAAGCAGGGGGAGAGAGGAAAATTGTGTGTCTCACTGTCTGACTTGTGCTCCTACAGCACGCAGAGTGAGGAACCTTTGCCAGATCAGGAGCTCATCTGAAATACATTAAAGCCAGGAGAAGAATGATTTCTCTGTAATCTAGCTGCGTTGACGCTCCACCGAGGGCTCCTATTCGCTGTCAGAGCTACACCCATACATGTAGCAGCAGCTCCTCAGCAAAAGACTGTTTTTGTCTCCTTAAATATTTCCCAATCTCCAGAGGACAAGACTGCAGAGGGAGATCAAGACGCTGGAAGAAGTTTCCATAAAAACTTGGTAAATACTTTTTTTTCTTATAACATGACTTTAATGATTCACTTTTATTTAAACTCCAATACATCCAGATTGTGGTACAGTAGTGGAAACGTAGTCGTGGTGGCATTTGAGTGCAATGTCACAACTTAGCTGCGTAATTGGTAACATAGGAATCCTTTTGAACAACTTTTTCCATTGCTCCATTAGGATGTTGAAGAACGACTCCCCTGATACTTGTTGCTGCTGCATGTTACATTTCCAAAACTGTGTTGCAATTGTGGTGCCCAAACCCACAAGGCATTTTCCACCATCCCTAAACTTCAGAAATCCCAGACCCTTAAACCAAGCCTTTAATTCTGTAAAGCAACTTTTACTCAGTTATTTTGTGTGTAATGGCGGTCAAATCACATTTCAATGTCTCTCCTGATGATCTCCAGGGTTCGCCATTTTGACAAGAAGTTTTTTCCACACTGGTCTTGTGACATGTCAGGACTGTATTCTCCTCTGGGCACTTACTTTTTTTCGTCCTAGTTTGAATAGGATTAGGGAGAAGATCTCCACAGATGAGTGAACGTCTGCTGACACGTGTCTTATCTTTGCTTCTGATAATAAGTAGTGCCTTCAGCTTCTAACACAGTGTCTCTGTTTATATAGACTAAAAGGAAAAAAAGTGACCTAAATGTTTCCTTATATAGACCTCCCTGTGAGATTCTTTTCCTTAACATAGCCATGCGCAGGGAGATAAAAGGAATGTCTTTCTCATTTCACTGTGAAGAAAATGATGGGCCTGTGCACATCCTGACGCAGGGCTGGGTGTCCACGTTTTCCAGCCTGAACACTAACTTTTTCCAGGCATGCACTGACAATGCTTGGCAGACTCCTGTTGGGCTGAAGCTCCCTCCAGATCCTCGCTCCAGGCGGTGGCACACTTACATCACCAGGTGCAAAGAAGACTGGATTCATCTTTTCTTCTGTCCACATTACAGGCACTCAAAGTTATCGGTGTGGGCCACAGGGGAAGATACTGACTTCAAACGACAGATCAGCCCTATCGTTCCTCTGGACGTGTGCAGAGGAGGTTTCAAGGCCAAGTGAGCACTGTTCGTATAAATACAGGAAGCACCTGAAGTTCTTTCCAAGGTTCAGGAAAGACGACAACGGACACAGTTGCGCATATTTTTGTACGAATCATCTAGTTAGTCAATAAACGACATGTCACGCTGGGGGAGGAAAAATGTGAAAAAGGCTCCTGAGGTGATCCGCACGGTGACAGAAGGCCTCAAGTCCTTGTATCGTAAGAAGCTGCTGCCTCTGGAGGAGTACTATGGTTTCCATGACTTCCACTCTCTCAGTCTGGAGGATGCAGATTTCGATAATAAGCCCATGGTGCTGGTGGTGGGGCAGTACTCCACTGGAAAGACAACCTTCATCAAGTAAGACGTTACGGCTCTGCATCAAACACTTTTAGATTGTGTGTGCGTTCGTTTTCCAGTACTGATAATGACAAGTTACATGTGTGATTGACAGGTATCTTCTGGAGCAGGATATCCCAGGGAGCAGGGTGGGACCTGAACCCACCACCGACTGCTTCACTGCGGTCATGCACGGGGAGGTGGAGGGCGTCATCCCCGGGAACGCCCTTATCGTAGACCCCAACAAGCCTTTCCGCAAACTCAACCCTTTTGGAAACACCTTCCTCAACAGGTGAGAGTGGGGGGGTTTGTTCACACTGTTGGTCTATTCCACACAGTGTTGTGTAATGTTTCCACTGAGGCAGCCAGATAGATATCAGCACGAAATGGATAGACTGTGAGAGAACCCGCGGAAGGAAAGATAACAGAAAGATTTTAGGCTTTATGGAATTTCAAGCCCTCGTGCCAAATTTTAGAGCGGGGGGGCACTTTCTTTATTTGTGGAAAAATGGAGAAATGGAGCGACATCACTGGAGAGGGTGATGAAAGCTAATGTACTCAGACAGGAACTGATATGTACGCAAGTTCAGAGTCGAGGTCAGAGGGCTCCATAGCCCCTCGGGGCAAAGATAAATAAATGAAGTAACAGTTTGTGTGAGGCCCAGGGAACCTATAGGAGCAAGCTTACGTTCTTTCCAATACTCTGTTTACCGTCTGGGCTGCCAGATTTGTGTGTCTTTTTCCAAGATTGAAGTCACATGTTTCACAATTAAGTGCTGTATGAAACGCATACAGACGTACTATTGATGGTTCTTTTACGTGAAAGCTCTGATGCCAGTTTTCCGGAGTCCCCCTCTCCCTCTGCAGGGTGTGTTTGTGAACGTATTTGCGTCTCCACTTGTGCTTTAACTTCCCGTTCTGGGACCGGTGGGCTCGTTAGTTCCATGACCCGCAGGAAGTGGTGTTGTTGTTCTAAGCCTAACATCGTTAGCGGGCCTTATTGTTTGATTCTGGCAGTGGTGGTCATTTTCCTTCAGGAAGCCCACAGCAATGAGAGGCCTGCTTGAACACAATGGTCTGCGCAGGGAGGGGTGAGGGGGGGGGGGGCTGCTTCCAATCTGCAACTTAGATCACGTTGGCTTCTTTGATAAGAGTTAACCATTTTTCACATGATTTAGATTCTATCCTTCTGCTCTAAACAAAACCGACCTCTGAACTTCTGGTTGTTTATGTCTGCTGATAAAATGTAACACAGGTTCCAGTGCGCGCAGATGCCCAACCAGGTCCTGGAGAGTATCAGCATTATTGACACACCAGGGATCCTGTCCGGTGCTAAGCAGAGAGTGAGCCGAGGTGAGGGGCTTTACAAAGGTGAGGAGAGGGGATATGGGGGTCCTGCAGAGACGCACTTCCCTGAACGTCAGCTCATAAACTCATCTCCTTGGCACGCCTCACCTAACTCATGGGACCAGTTTACTCTGTCACAATAACTCTTGACTGCAGGGCGAGGAAACATGTTAGCAGTACGCCGAGCAGCCAACACAACATAATCAGGAACAGAGATGGTACAGACACATATTCTGTCAGCACATCTGCAGGAATGTACCGTTGAGAAATCATCATCATCCTCATCATCATCATCATCTAGTCATCCACGCTTTAAGTAACCACTTATATCAAGTCAATCTGCATGAGCAACTAACAAGTTTCAACGATCAGTGCATCCAAATTGTGAAAAACACATTTCCTTACTTTTAACTGTTGGTGTTTTGTTTGATCTGCTGAGGAACATCTATGGGATTTCTGCTTCCACCTTAAAGGGGCCCTTTTATGCTTTTTAAAAAAAAAGAAAGTAAAAGAATGTCTCTCCTACACTGCCTGAAACGCCTCAATTGTAGTCCTTTCTACTTCCGTAACATAGTGACAACCCTGCGTAACACTGGCTCTTCTATTGGCTAGCGCTCCAACACAATGTACGTGATAGGCGAAGGGGCTGGACATCACTTAGGGTTGACCAGTCAACAGAGCCGGCCAGCTAACCAATCAGAGCAGACTTGGCTCTGGTTTCAGACAGAGGGTGAAAAGAGGTACTGCAGCACAGACAGTGTGAAACAAATAATAAGGATAAAGCATGGAAACGTGAAAATGAGCATCAGAGGGCCCCTTTAAGGACAATGGAGGTGAATGGAATGTTGCTTGTGGTGCTCACAGCTCTGCAAAATAAAAAAATCAGTTGGAGTTTCTCTGAATAATCCAAACTATTTGTTTGGTAAGCAGGAGGAGTTCCAACAATAACTTATCACAGTGAAGATTGTGGGGTATTCAGGGTCACTGGGACAAAGATGAGGAGCACCACAAACAGTAGTCACATTGAAGGAAAACTCAGAGATGGATAACTTAACACCATAAAACCCAAAAATGGCTATACCATAGGAGGTAAGTGAGAAAATATGCATTTTTGTAATTTGGGTGAACTGACCCTTTTAGTTTGATTGTGTTGATAACTAAAAAATATGAAAATTGGTTGCGATACACTTTTAGAGTGGTTATAGAATGATGCATTTTAATTTAGCAAAAGTAGCAAAACCAATGTTAAGGTAAACACCATTACAAGTGAAAGTCCTGTATTCAAAACCTTACTAATATAAAAGACCAAAAGCATTAAAATATAGGAACAATTCAGAGGTACATATCCAGAATGAGCCATTTCAGAATTCAGATTACTTTTGTTTTCAAAATCTGAATATGTAAGTTAATTAGTAGCTGCAAATAAATGGAACAACAAGTAAAGTACGGGTAGCTCTAAAAATTATACTTGCTTGAGTAAAGTTCTTAGTAACTTGCCACCACTGGACTTTTAAAGATTTCTCCATGTTAAAAGCCAAATCATTATTTTTAAATCGTGGTATGTTGCATACACTGACGCCCTGGTGTCTGCACATACAGACAGGAGGTGTGAAGGGTTGGTGTCTGAGTGGACCTTCTTCCCTCTCCTGTTCTTTTTTTGTTCAGCTCATACCACTTAGGTTCCCAAATATCTAGGTTATTAAACAATTGTCTATCTGAACAGGCTATGACTTCCCAGCCGTGCTGCGCTGGTTCGCGGAGCGCGTCGACCGCATCATCCTGCTCTTTGACGCCCATAAACTGGAGATCTCTGACGAGTTCTCCGAGGCCATCGGGGCCCTGAAGGGCAACGAGGACAAGCTGCGCGTGGTTCTCAACAAAGCCGACATGGTGGGCACCCAGCAGCTGATGAGAGTGTACGGTGCTCTCATGTGGTCCCTGGGGAAGGTGTTCGGGACCCCTGAGGTTCTGCGAGTCTACATTGGCTCCTTCTGGTCAGAGCCGCTGATGGTGACGGACAACAGGAAGCTGTTTGAGCTGGAGGAGGAGGATCTGTTCAACGACATCCAGAACCTTCCTCGCAACGCAGCCTTACGCAAGCTCAATGACCTGGTGAAGAGGGCCCGTCTGGTCCGGGTGAGTTTTGTTGGCTTGTCAACGTGTTTGCTACATGATTACTGACTTGTTAGGGGTGTTCCAATCTTGTGTTTTTTCTTAATCCCAGGTCCATGCCCACATCATCAGCTACCTGAAGCAGGAGATGCCCTCCGTCTTCAGGAAGGACAATAAGAAGAAAAATCTGATCTACCAGCTGCCAGTGATTTTCTCCAAGATCCAGCTGCAGCACAACATTTCTGCGGGAGACTTTCCAGATTGTACTAAAATGCAGGTTAGTCTCTACTGGGCACATCTGTACGACCAAATGAAGACTTTGCTTTAAAGGTCCTCTATGATACTGTTTTTCATCAATATATTATAGATCTCAGATATATACAAAACATGTCTCTGGAGTGTTTGGCTCGAAATACCGAACAGATCACCCATTGCAGCATTACCCATAATCCCCTCTGTTTCAGCACTGTTTCAAAATTGCTGATTCTCTGCCTGTTACTTTAGATGAAAATAAGGAGCCACTCCCCACGCCCCTCTGAGAGACATTTTGTTAAAAAAAACAAAACACAATGTTGCTCTAGGAGGAGATTTAGGTGATAAGGTGGGGGGGTGTTAGCTTGGTTGGTGATTCTGATAAGAATCACAAAGTGGCCAAAATCTGATCCGCTCAATTTCAGACAGGTTTTTATATAAATGGATCAGGACAGAAAGAGAGCAAATCTTTTTTCCTGAAACGTTCAGAATCTCTTAACGCAGAGGGGACACATGTTTATGTGTAAAAGACATGAAAAGTTGATTTTGCATAATAGGTGACCTTTAACTACTTAGTTGCTTTTAATCCAATTTGAAATCCCTTGCCTTACATCTTTATCATTCCCCTTTTGAAGGAGCAACTGATGGTCCATGATTTCAACAAGTTCAAATCCTTGAAGCCCAACCTGATGACAGCCTTGGATGAGCTTCTCTCCTCCGACATAGCCAAACTGATGCCCCTCCTGCGGCAGGAGGAGCTGGAAGCAGGCGACCAGCTCGGTGTTCAGGGTGGAGCCTTCATCGGGAACCGCGCTGGACCCTTCGGAGAGGGCGACCCCTTCGCCATGGAGAACGGAGAGGGCGGCGACGAGGAGGAAGACTGGGTGGTGACCAAAGATAAGCCCAAATATGATGAAATCTTCTACAACCTCGCTCCCAACGAGGGGAAACTGAGCGGCAACAAGGCCAAGGACTGGATGGAGAGCTCCCGCCTGCCCAACTCGGTGCTGGGTCGCATCTGGAAGCTGTCGGACGTGGACCACGACGGCATGCTGGATGATGAAGAGTTCGCCCTGGCCAGCCACCTGATTGAGGTCAAGCTGGAGGGCCACGGTCTGCCCCCCGAGCTGCCCCAACGCCTCATCCCCCCTTCCAAACGCAGGCAGAAGGGTTCTGATATATAGAACCCGGAGCTGAGAGAGACTCTTCTCTATTCGCTGTGCAACTGTTTGTTTTTGCTCTTATTTCCCCCCCAGACCCAAGTCAAAAATGTTTGTATGTAAGTTGTTCAACTTTTCCTCTGATTTGGGTCTTGCACAATGGAACATACTGTATTCAAGTGTGAGTCAATCCTTTGAGACTGAGGGCTAACTGCAGAAGATTGTGTATTAAGAAGTCACACGGGTCTGGGTGCTTCTTCTTCCCTTAAGTTGCCTTTTTATCATAAGCTTTTAAAATATATCTACTTCTGTTTACAGAGCAGAGGTCGGCCTCTAAGTGAGCTGTGTTGAGCATATATTTGGCAGCATTCAGAGCTCAAATGTTCTGTAAAGTATCCTTTAAATTTAACATTCCTGCGTCGACTAGATTTCAGTGGCTCAGTGTTGTCTTGGTAATAATTCCTAAGATTATGCCATTTATTCTTCATGCCTGGTATATCTGACGAGGGGAACTGTTTAAGACTTATATTGCTCCTATGATTTGTTCATAGCATTTTTAACTCAAACACGTCTATGAATAACCTGAATGCTTTTCACTTTTCCTGCTTTACATGCCACCATTTTGTGCATAAACTTTATATATTATTTTTGTAATTGTTGCTGTTTTGTATGTGCAGACCTCGGTTTTGATAAAAGAACATGACACGCTGAGATAAACTTTGGATTATTGATATATTTTCTGACTACTGTACACAGCTCCACCAACGGTTCTTATGTTAACGTTATTGTAACCGAATAAAAAAAACCTTGACTGTGTTTTGTCTCTATGGCGACCCTTTTGTGCATCAAAGAAATAGACCAAGCTTGAAAGAGTTAGTAGAAAATGAGTCATTACAAATGCCTACAATTAAGCACAACTATGCGATACAGAGTTAGTGGTTATGTTTTGCACTCTTTCAACAAGATTTCCTTTCTATTTGGTCTCTCAGTGACGGGCCAGATAAACAGTGAGTCACACTCCACTGCCAAGTCCTCATACCACCATTTTCCGAGGCTCTCCCCCTCTCGTATTCCCTCCATCTGAAGCTTTTTTCTCTCTTTAAAACACACATGTTTAAATACACCATCCTTGTTGAATACCACATTCACTCCCTCAGTAGCCTCCCTGTGAATGTCTTCAGATTTAGTGCACTATGCGGTATAAGCACAAATATGTGTTTCACATGAGGCTTTCAAGGTTCAAAGAAGAAGAAGGGGAGGACTCCCTGCCTCCCTGTTCTACTCCTCCATGGAAAGAAACACAAATGAGAACCAGAGGCAGCCCTTGCCTCGCTGCTCTCTGGCTCACAGTGACTCACATGTGAAGAATGTGGTGGGTTGGCCAGAGTTATTAATATCTCCTTTCCTAGGGTCCGCTAAGTTTCCTCAGGCTCATACACAGGATCTAGACACTGTACCTTTATGAAAGACTTTAACAACATCCCCCTATTAGGAGAATTCCTCAGATAGACCTGCGGCGCACCACACCCTCTCCTGTGTGTTTGGGGGTGTGTGAGAGAGGCAGAGGGAGGTGATGGGTGGAAATAAGTCAAGTGAGGTGACACAATTCAACAGAGATGTTCTTATCGACGTCGATGTTTGACTGGATAAGAACTTGGGATTGCTTCTTGTGTATTTTCAAGAGTCAGAAAATCCTCATAGCAGTTCAAACTATGTCTGCCTGTTAGAAAATGTGCTTGTGCTGAGTCATAAACCATATCGAACTTGTTTACTCAAATGAAGCTGCCACAGCAATGGGGTGAGGCTTGCAGCTGCAGCTCAGAGCCCCCACCAACATCAGGCGTCCCCAACAATGGAGCTTGCTCAACGAAACCGGGGTCTCCTCTATACGTCACAGTGTTTACGTGGGGAATTCCTCACTGGCAAACCGGTCTGTTAAAAAAATAAGGTCACCAGCTCTGGAGAGGGCTGACACCTGGTGGATTCCTGACAGCCGTACACTGGAACTGTGCACAGCCATGAACAACTGTAGAGGGCAGACTGAAGTGCACTGGATCACGGCCCCCTTTTTTATCAATGAGTAAACTGACTGACCACTGACTTGATGTTACATATTTTTAGGAGAAGCAACGTTTCATATTGTATTCAAGGCAGAACTTAATAGTGGAGAAAAATGATAATCTGTGTAGTTAAACCAAATTGTGCCAATAATATCTGCATGTAAAAGAAACCATGTGGAGGATTTTTTATCAGATTATTTCATGATTTTCCTTTAATGAATACAAAATGTTTTTTTATATTTAGTTAAATTGTCAGACATACTTATTTGTATGCTTCTTACTGGCTGTTGTGTTATTCCCTCTCTTATGTGGTATATGATTACTTTCACAATGCCAGACAGAGATGTTTATCAGAGAGGGAATATAGATAACGTTCAGGTCTGCACCATCTTACATCTTAATGGACAAAACTTTTAAAATAATATTTACATTGGTTTTGGTTGTCTTACAGTTTTTCTAACAGTAAAATCAAGAAGGCCTCGCAACCCCCATAAGGCCTTGACTACCCCCAGATTGGCACTAAATTATATTTACTTTCACATTTTCTCCCCAAGTTTGCTTTATGAATCACTGTTAACTGTTCCTCTTGTCCATGCAGCCTGTAAAGAGATCAATGCTGTGGATTGTTGACCAAATTGTGCCATTTATTTTATTGTTGAGTTTTGTTTCTTTCAACTTAAAGATTTGGTTTGAACTGAAATTTAGGAACTCATTTATAATACCCACAACTGGACAAAGAGTTGCATTTAAAAAGGGATTTATGTCTGAGGATTCATTACAGCAACAAATTACTTCCAATTTACATAGTGAGAATTGTAGAATGTGAACCTATATTTTAACCATCTTTTTAGAATCATGTCTTTAACTTGTACAATTTCATTTAACTGATATAATGTGTTACAAATGACTAAAGATGGTACAGACAACTTTTATTTTTTATTATTAATCCAAAAAGGAATCAAAATATGCTCAATAGTTCAAAAAATATTTCCCATTTTCTTGTCTGAATGACATTTTCTGCTCTAAACAACTGACTTGAACCTTAACGTTATGAAACATTGACGTTAGAAATATGACTATCTTATTTAAGACATTAAGGCAAACTTATCACATCCCTAATAAGAGACAAACAACATGTAGTATCAAAGGTAAAGTTATATGAGCGTATATAAAATATATTTCAATTCAAATACCCATTCCACACATGGCACATTCAATCATGACAAAAGCAGCTTCTAATGTCACAAAAAAGCCAATTACATTTTTAGTAGATGAACAAGCATTTGACTTATTTTCCCCATTCGTTAGCAATACATATTTTTCTGTAGTGCTTAGAAACTAAAATGGCTTTTGATGTCTTTCATTTGTTTCATCATGTCACCAATTTGCTGTCCCTGTTCTCTGAGGACGTCCTGAACCACCTTCTTCTGCTGGGCGTTGAGCGAGACTGTCGTCCTGTCCGCCGGCACGTCTTTGTCCACCTGTCTCTTCTGGTACTCCATCTTCATGTTCACCTGTTTGATGCAGTTGTCCAGGTGCTTCAGTTGATCGCCGATGGTCCTTAGCTCCTTCTTCATTTCCTTCTCGCTGTTTGACAGTATGGGCAGCTGGCTTTGCAGGCTGCCCAGCACTTTCTTAACCCTGTTCATGATGGTCTCCTGTCGATACTTGGCGTCCTCGTACTTGTCCGCCAACCTCTCCGCCGCCTCCCTCAGACTCTTCCTCTCCTCCCTGCACAGAGTCATCTCATCCAGCTGCTTGTTCTTCTGGCTTGTCAGGAGTTTCACCCTCCTCTGCAGCTCTTCCCGGGCCATGTCCTGCTTGAGAATGTACTCCTCGCGGAAGACCTGCGTGGCCCTGCTGAGAAGCTGCAGGCACTCTGGAGGCGGCGGTGATGTCTCCTTGTCCCCGGCCTTGAGAACGAGAGGATTGGTGGAGCTACGAGCCAGGATGTTGCGGATGTGCTGCTCGAAGGAGTCGTTGGCCAGCCCGCGCAGAGGGGAGCTACCAGAGCCTGGGCCTGGGTGTGAACAGAGCAGGGGGGGGGAGGGGGGGCGAATGGAGCTCAACAGGGGCAACAGGATGCACTCGTAGGTGCTGGTGATGCAGATCATGGTGGCGCCCAAGGAGAGGTCGGACACAATCAAAAAGCCGAGAACTGGAGACGACTGACTGGTCTGGAGGGGTCTGGTACAAAGAATGTGCTCCACAATACAGCGCTTCTCAGCAGCCAGCTCCTGCAGACTATCCTTATCCTCCTCGCCCGAACGAAGGAAGTTCTGCAGCTTGTTGACCCAGATTAGCCCCACACTGTGCACTCCTGCTTCATGGGTGCAGTGGTACCTGTGCTGGCATAGGGGGTCTCTGTGCAGTCTGATAGGACAGGTGAAATCCAACTCCTGGGGCTCCTCATCTTCTGCTGTGGCTACTTTGAGGGTGAGCTCCAACTCAACACACTCAAAAACGTAGAGAGCCGGGACAGCACCCGGGCCTCGGATCCACTTCTCCACCGCCCCCGCCTCCTCCTCTTCTTCAGACTCCAGCACCACACAGTGGTACAGCGTGCCCGTTTCTGTGGCAATGACCAGGATGCTGGGAACACATGGCAGGCAGAGGATGGCACACGCATCATAGCCATAGTTATCCTCTGCTGCGGGGTACATGGGGAGGGGTCCAGCAGGTTTAGTTAGACTCAAACCGTTTACCTGGCTCGTGTAGCTCACATATGTCTCCCCATTTTCATAGAGGATGTAGAGAGGGTAGACCAGCTGGTCTTTTGAGCCATGTGAATGCCGAAGGGGAGATGAAATCGGCCCGAAGTCAAACGCCACCGCTATCTCGCCGAGAGATGCTGCGTATGAGCGGACGGGACGGTGGCTGGCGCTGTCATCTTCAGACTGCGACACTGACAGGACTTTGGTTGGAGTCTGGGGCGACTTCAAGCCGTAAAACCGGATGGCGTTGTCGGATGTGAGCAGCACCAGGTGGGGCTCGTCGGCCTCGCTAGGGTACCACGCCGCCTGCCGCAGACTCACCGACGCGGAGCTGGTGAAGAAGCGCTCCGCCACCGGGATGGTTTTGCAGTTAACTTCGCTCCGCCCCCCCTCAAACTCGGACCTCTTGCCCCACCGCTGAGGGAGCTCCAGCACCGAGACCCCTCGCTGCCCAATGAGCGCCACGTGGTGCTGGGTAGGACTGACTAGCACCTGGCACAGGTCAAAGAGAGGAGGGTTGATGCACAGCAGGGTCTGGTGGTTCCCGCTGCCGCGTCCCTCATCCGTGTTCAGCTGTCGCAAGTTGGTGGTGTAAAACACGCGGTCTATGTCGTCCCACACGAACAAGTCCCCACCCAAACAAAATGTCAGGTTTTTAGCTATCCCTCTTTCATTTGAGAAAGGATCTGAATCCAACTTCCCCCTTATTTTTTGGAAAATAGCATGGTTTGGTAGCTCACTCAACCACCGCTCAGTGCCGAAAGCCGCCATCTTGATCTGCCGTCTGTAACGGAAAAAAAGTCCATGGCAACAAGAGTGATTCACGACAGTCATTTAACGTATTACGGCGGCCGGTGTCGTACATTTTGCAGAATCACCATGGCGCTGAAAGAGACTGCAGGGCTATATGATCATCTAAAAGCAGAGTGGAATAAGAAGAACCCCAGCCTGAGTAAATGTGGAGATCTTCTGACCAAACTCAAGGTAAAGTCGCACATATGTTTGTCTGTTTTTAAGCCTGTATCTATGAGTCAAATGAGGAACACAGCTTATTTTGAAGCGTCGGCGTTGTTAGCATATATAGCTAAGTTTGCTAACCTGGGCTAGCTAGGCTGACGTTGTTTTTGAGTTTTCTATTATGTTAGCTTTAAACACACATAGTTATATTGTCTGTGTGGTAAACACACTGCGTTTCTATTTCGTAACTATATGTTAGTGTTTGGCTTATAAGGCAATACAATATTATTCGGTTTCCAGAGTCAGGAAACGTTGTGTGTTGCTAACGCAAACCTAGTGTTGGCTGATTCATTGTCAAAGTAGTTCCATCCAAAATAAACATTTGAACAAAAATACATTTAGGACGACATTACGCATTGTTTATTTTATCGGTTGCTTTTTCTTGTTAAAAGTAAAGTTGCAACTCCTCGGTTGAAATTGTATTAATTTAGATGTGTAAGTTAGCTGTCGGGAAAACACATATAGAAATTATTGATATTTTGGTTAAAAGCTATTTATTTCAAGTGTATTAAAAGTAAAGGTCCTGCTTTAAACACTTACGTAGAAGTACACAACTATAAGCGTCCAAATATACCTTGTGTGTCAAAAGTAAAATGACTCATTATAAAGAATGGTTTATTTCAGAATCATATGGATTATTTTCCTCGATTATAATTAGTGATGCCCTTATGTTGGGGCTAATTCTAACAATTTATACATACTGCTGGGTAGCCTATTTTCTAATATTATATCTTAATAATTATATTTAGTTGCCAATAATGAAAGGTTAATGACATGATCCGAAACTATTATAAACAATTTGATTAAGACCGAGTCCATGATATGTTTGACCTTGAGTACAAAATGACACCAAACTTCTTTTTTTACAGGTTTCATTACTGGAGCTGAACTTCTTACCTACCACTGGGTCTGCGCTCACCAAGCAGCAGCTTATTTTAGCTCGTGAGTATTGATGGCAAACAAGCGGACAGACAACATTTGATATTACTCAAGAATGACTTTTTGTCATAGTACTAAACCAGTTCATGAGGAGATCTACCTAATAATAGAGGAATATTTGTGTGTGTCTTTCAGGTGATGTCCTTGAAATCGGAGCCTTGTGGAGCATCCTCAAGAAGGATATCCCTTCCTTCGAGAGATACATGGCCCAGCTCAAATGTTACTACTTTGATTACAAGTAATGTCACTTTTCCTTTTTTTAATTGGTATGTTGCTACATTGTACAAATGGTGTTTTTTCTCTAAATGTTCTCTTCTTCAACTTTTTTCATGAAGGGAGGAACTGCCCGAGGCTGCCTACATGCACCAGTTACTGGGACTGAACCTGCTCTTCCTGCTCTCACAGAACCGCGTGTCTGAGTTTCACACAGAACTTGAGAGACTGAGCGCTCGCGACATTCAGACCAACGTATACATCAGACACCCGGTGTCCCTCGAGCAGGTGCTGCAATTTACTCCTAGGACATCGCTTTGTTGATCTGCCCTGACTCTGTGTTCAGGCTGACATTTTATCATTTCTGCTACAATCAGTAATATTGTACCCTCAAATCAATATTTTTTACATTATTGTTTGTGGGTTGTCCATTCAATTAGGAAGGAACACACATGTAGGTTAATTGACAGGATAACAGCTGTGTTTTGGTTCAGTTGTACCCTCAAATTAAGTTTATTCACTCCTGTAGTCATTGTTGCATAAGCGCTTTGAGCACCAGGAAAAGCGCTTTATAAATGTAATGTATTATTATTATTATTATTATTGTCTACTCAACACTGTCAGTCTGTTATAGTAGGAAATACAACATTGTCATATTACATTAGACCAAAATTACGCCATGTTTATTTTTGGCTGGCTAGGTTTGACTGCTACCTGCAGACATGCTTACTTCGTGCTTTTCAAAAATGATTGGCCAAAACTTATCGTAGACATAGATTTCTTACAGTTTAATTTTGAGGCACATTGATTTGATAACTGTGATTGTTGCACTCACACATTATGAACTCAAACTAATCACATATAATATGAAGCTTGTCTCAATAATAACCTGCATGTTAACCCTTCTGTTATCCTCCTCTGACCTTCTCAGTACTTGATGGAAGGAAGCTACAACAAGGTCTTTCTAGCCAAAGGCAATATCCCTGCAGAGAGCTACACCTTTTTTATAGACATTTTGCTCGACACAATTCGGTAAGCATCAATATGGTAATCCAGCCTGTCATACTTTCTACACCTTTTCAATGATGTAGTCCGAAACACTTGATTTAGGACCATATCTGTTGGTTTTGCTGTAAAATGAAGTTGTATATTTCGGTTCAGGTCCAAATGATGTATTGGTTTAGAAATGTTACCATGGCTGTGAAAAAAGTGGCATACGTTATCATTAAAAAGGTTTAGCATAGTGAGGGTCAGCAAAAACATCTACATTTGTGATATGTTAAGCTGTAGGTGAACACACCAACATCAAAGAGCTATCATGTATGCTATCTTACTAGGTTACTCAACACAAAACATATTTCAATTGTGTGACAATTGAAATGCATGACAATGTCTTTTAAATGTGTGTTCAACTAAAACGCTGATCTATTTATTTATTCCAGTGATGAGATCGCAGGTTGCATAGAGAAAGCATACGAGCAGATCCAGTTCAACGAAGCCACGCGTGTGCTTTTCTTCAGCTCCCCGAAAAAGATGACAGACTATGCCAAGAAGGTGTGTAACATTTCATTTGGGAATTAACTTAAACCATATGTCGGATTTAAGGTTGTATACAAAAAGGACAAGATGACTTAATAAAGAGGCTAGTCGTGGGCTGGCACCTTAAACACACCAAGACACACATCATGTAAAAAGTAGATTTCTTGGTCATTTAATTCCTCAAATTGAAATTCCCTCCTGGAGTCTTGCTTCCAACGAATGAAAGGACCAAACAGCCCAAACTGATTGTTCCTTGTCTTTTCAGAGGGGATGGAGTTTGAGCGCAGACGGCTACTACTCGTTCAGCGGCCAGCAGCAGCGGACAGAGGAGGTGACCATCCCCTCCACAGAGCTGGCACAACAGGTCATCGAATACGCACGACAGCTGGAAATGATTGTGTAATCCGCCCCCAGGAACACACTCAGACATGTACAAACACACTCAGAAACACGAGCCGCTGATCCAGTACACCCAGTCAAATGCTCAAACGCAGTTTCCCTGAGGGATAAGACTTCATGGGGGGGTTGATTTGTTGCCCATACTCCTTAAAAAAATATTTTTGTTGTATTTGAGTTATCAGCAGCTCATCCTGTCTTGAGGTTCTATTTTAAATATGGGGAAACAGAAAGGATCACAGGTGTATTGCTACACATCTTCCGTTACATTAAAACAGAGCTTTTATTGGGTTATTCCAAACTGGTCACCTCTGGGACTCTATTACAGAACAAATGTTCCCATAAATTTAAGCCAACTTTTTTTTGGTATACAAAGTTTTTCCTTAGTAGCGCTCACGGATATGTGTTGCCCTTGCCTTGTATCCTGGCAACTAACAGAATCGCCATTGCAGTTTGAGTGTTTTCTAAATAGTAAAGCCCGTTCCTCCCTACATGGTTTGTAATCCAGTTGATATTACAATGCAAATCTTTCTCTGCAATAAACGATTCCGAAAATAAACTTTCTGAAATACTGCGTGTTTTATTTATATTTTTTACACTGCAAGTCTTTCTTATTAAAATGCTGGTTAAGGTGACATATTTTAAATGTCAGGAATCTTCATCCTACTCAGTGCTCTTTGTCTCAGTGGTATGCACGCTGCGAGTCTCACCGTGGTGATCCAAGGAGGCTCACACAGGCGCTTTGGGCATTCATAAGACCTGTGGAAGTATAGTTTGAGGTTATTTTCTGTTCTTGAAATTGTGATTAACATCAAAAAGGAAGTTAATGAGATTTCAAATTGACGCTGACAAACTAGCTTAAATTGTAGCTCACCACTTCTGGACATTTGATGGCAAACCGATCCCCTTGTTATGATGACGGCGCGCCTTGTGGGAGCAGGACTGATTCACTGTAAACGGGGGCCATCGACCTCCAGTACGAGCTGCTTTCTGTTCTTCGGTTTGAACCCGTTCATTCTCCCCATTCACATCTCCTTTTGTATCCCCGTGCTTTTCTTTCTCACGGACCTTTCCTGTGTGATTGCGTTTAATGTTTTTTACTGCTTTGCTTCTTGTCTTTGGCTTAACAGCAGGATCTTGAGGTTCCTGCTGGAGTCCGGTGCTTGTCTCTGGAGCTGCACTTGTGGGGTTATGAGTGGCAGCTGTCCCTTCAACTCCTGGGACCTTCAACGCTTGTGCGTTCGTTTTTTTATTTTGTATTGAAGTGTTTCTGTTGGGGTTTGGTTTTTTATTGTGTGTCTTGGTTGTGTTTCCTTCCACGGCCTGCTGCTGTGAACTCTCCTGCAGCGGATTGACAGCCGGCCCAGCTGCTTTCTGGTTGCATCCAACACCATCTAGCTCTTTTTTCTTAACTAGCTTCCTTCTTAGCCGCATTTTGACAGCAGCGGCACGACTCCTTTCTGAATTCACACCTAAGCGATACTTGAGGTCCTCTTCTTCTTCTTCGGTAACACTTTTGGAGTTTGCTTCTTTTTCCTTTGTGTGGACCTGAGCTTCTGCTTGCTTTTGTCCTGTTGCAGGGCATTGTAACTCGGAGCTTCCTGTGTTCACACGAGAGCCAAATAAACTGGACTTCTGAGCTGCTGATTGGCTGATCTCTGTTTCGGTTTGTGCCACTACTTTTTTGCTTTGTAGGTCAGCTGTAAGTAAACGTCTGACCACCCTCTTGTATACACGCTGCATAGGTTCTGGCTTTTTAGCGTCCGGAACTTGAAGCGGTATATCTGTTGGCTCTGTACTCCCAAAGCTGGTAAGGGGAGATACAAGTTCATAAGTTACTAATAGCAGTGCAAATAGTTCTAAAGACGTGGAGCCTGGACTACACTGAATATGTCAGGTTCACTTAGCCAATGTCATCATGTTATTGTTTTGTATACAACATTAGTGTGTAATGTTTATAATATACCATGTATTAATGCATAGCATGAAGTCAACTCACCTCCATTCCATAGTCACTTGGGATGAGGCCGGTGCTGTGTGTAGTGGAACCGCTGTACATTCATTATGGTGAGTTTCTCCAAACACCACCGGTCTGTTTCCCCGGTGCTGCACAGGTTTTGTCTGTTTCACTTGTGATTCTGAAGGTCGTGACTGCTGCGGGCATAATGTACCGAGGAGACCAAGTCGCAGTGCTAGGCCTTTATTCAAAGCCTCTATCCAATTCAGAGCATTGGTCTTACTATCCTTAGGTTCTGCAAGCGATGTGTGTTGTTGAGTCACTGGGTCAGCTTTGGAAATAAATGGGATATATTTGACTGGGTCAGCATCCTGTGAAATGTTCTTAGCCTTGTGGGTGCTTTGTTCTCCGTGTGGAAGAGCATAAGCAGGAAATTGTTGCATCCATGAGAGCATTGCTTCAGCTCCACGGCTGGGATCCATCTGATGAAGTTGAGAAGGGACTTGACTGCTGTTGGCAGAGCTGCTGAGGTCTCCAGATAAATCATTCTCCTCTTTGGCAGCTTCTTCTTTTGAGGTCTCCTTTTGTATGTCCTTATTGTATGGATGTTTTTCACTTTGTCTCATCTCTTTTGACTTAAAAATACCCATACTGTTCATTTATATATGAAAAAAATATAGAACAAATATATTCAAACAAAATAAAGGTTTGATTTGACCTTGCTGCAAAAAAGAAGAAGTGATTTTATCAGAATACTCAAAAGTCACGTCTGGAGATATTCACTTTTATTGTCCGCAAAGTTTACGAAAACTAGAAAACACATTTGAACTGATCCTACTACCAAGTGCGGTCGGTCAAAAGCTTGATATTTGTCTGCCACAGATCTCCATTTAGTATTTTTGTATACATATCAGCCACATGTCATGTATTGCAACATACTACAGCCACTGCTGCTTATTTTGGTTAAAGTAGTACTAGTTTTAAACTACAGTGTCCAGCTGTTTAATACAAAAATAATTCCATATGTTTCTGTTGTTTTTTTTTAATAGAAAAACAATACTGTCTTGATTTTGGATTTACTTTAAATGTAATAAAAATGTATTTACCATAAATCCTGTTGTGGAAAGTAAAGTAGTAAAGTACATTTACTCAAGTACTTGAGTACTTTTTGGACATATTTGTACTTTACTTGAGTATTTCCATTTATTACTTCATACTTCTACTCCACTACATTTTAAAGGGGAACATTGTACTTTTTACTTACTACAGTGACTAGTGTTTTACATATAAAAACACATGATATGCTTATATGGTACAATGCAGTACTGTACTTCTAATCTCCTTCTAGTTCTTAAATACTCTTACATGTATGAAAAGAGGATAACATAATAACAATAATACTATAATCCTGTGAAAATATCCATTCTGCAGAAGTACTTTTACTTTTGATACTTGAAGTACATTTAGCTTATATTACTGCTGTACTTTATATTTGTCTGAAACGGTTGTGCAGAATGAGTACGTAAGTAAGTATATTTAGTTGCTAATACTTTTGTACTTTAATTTAAGTAACATTTACATATTTTACTTGTAGTGGAGTGTTTTAATATGATAGTATTTGTACTTTTACTCAAAATAAAGAATCTGAGTACTTATTTGAACACTCTTAATGACTAAGCTCATGATGGTTATATAAGGCAAAAAAGGTTTTAAATGTATCCTACATCACAAAAAAGTGCTGCCTATCAACAGTTAGCGTGTATCAATAAGTGTGTAGCTTATCTAACAAAGGTTTTCAATTAATTTTAATGACTAAATGCCAGCACTAACATAAGTTGTGTTCAGTTGCTCGCTTAGAAAACCACTTTGATTTTGTTAGACGTTGTAAGTGTAAATATTTCAGATACACGAAACAGCCATTCAATAGTTAAAGTAGCGTAATCACTTCCGTGAGAAAAGGCGGATAAAGAAAACTAACCTGCGGCTGGGCTGCCGGTCTGCAGGGATGGTTATCAGAGGGAAGGACACATTCACAAACATATTTTCATTTGAAAAGTTCAAATGTTCGGTCGTCAGTTCTAAAGAAACGACCAGTACAAACGGTCGATAAGTTATGTAGTTTAATTGGTTCCATCAATGAACTGTATAGCAAAGTAGGCAACTTTCCCACAGTCCCCAAACGCCTCACAAGTCTGATGCTTGCCAGTTGATTTTATGCCTACATTGTTAGCTAAAATGTGCTCCACACTACCCCATGAGGGACTAAAATCAATTTTTAAGACCCAAATTATTTATTTAGTTAATGATTTGCATAATGCCAAATTAAATGTTACCAGATTGCTTCAAAGTCATAAAGTCAGGTGATAATCCACTACTTTTGTAAATGTACCTATACATTAAATCGAACTGCCATGGTTATTCTACTGTGTGCTGCGTTGATGGGAAATTGTAGGTGAGAGGCTAAACGTGTGTATTCTGATATAAGGGCTACAATAACAAATGTTTGGTCAATGTGGTCATTAGTTGTTTTCATTGATAATTCGTTAGTTTCAACAATTCTAATGGGTCGCACCCTCGAAGATCATTTTGTAAAATAGCTTTAATATATAAAGTAGTGTATATTATTATTAATTGACGATACTTTTCGTATGCATGTTGGAATATTAGTATGTGCTACCATGTAACAAAATATCATAATGTTGATATACTTTCTGTCAACAATCTAAAAGTAGGCTTTTTGTCAGTGAATTTGCCAAACGCTGTCCTTGGTGGCCTTATGATATTTATAAGTTTAACAACGTAATTACCTTACTTTCACAACGGGTTGAATAAAGGGATCTTTTCTGTGATTTGTTTCGCCCAGGGTCCAAGCCTGGGAGCAGCGGGAGTTTTCCGGTACGTGGCAACTATCTCATTTGATAATTGACAGGAGCACTCTGTGCAAAGTGTCGGTGCAATACACTTCTTGGAATGTTACGTTGGCCCTTGTTTCAAAATCTGGGCTCGTCCGGGATTTGAACCCGGGACCTCTCGCACCCTAAGCGAGAATCATACCCCTAGACCAACGAACCATATGAATGTGCCACAGGCTGCAAGTCTTTAGCACAATGAATAACTAAGTAAAGCTGAAGTTTGAGCATTTACTTTGTACGACTTTTATTTTAACCCATTGTGAAACATAAAATATCATTCTGTGTTGTAGCCTGTGTAACTATGTCTACGTGTACACTGTATTCTGCTACAGATATGTGTAATGTCTCAAATATGAAAGATCAGGGTCGGTATTTTTTTTAATTAAGTGACCACAAAGTAACATATGATAAGTTAGTCAACTGTTTTATTGTGTACAAGCCTTAATTATATAAATGAAACGTCAGATGTCGTTTCTTATAAGCAGGGTGTTGCTGTCCATGGTGCTAACGTCTAAAAGCTGCCAACGCAACGATCCTAATAGTGGTGTAAACTAAATACTTTACTTAACTACAATTTTGAGATACTACTTGAGTACTTTACTTGAGTATTTTAATTGTTTGCTACTTTGTACTTCTACATCGATACAATTCAAAAGTTAAATAGTGCATTTTAACTCCAGTACATTTATATAATACTTTAATTACTTTGCAGATTTGGATTAATGATATGAAATAATCAACACTTAAATAATATTGTAGTTACACATGGAGTAACATCCACAAGCTATCATACAGCATTACAATTGTAAAATTAGCTGCACCTTTACCAGCTGTGATTAACAGCAATAATTATAATAGTAACATATATATAATATCAGAAAATGGGCCATTCTGCATAATGAATACTTTCGGTAGCCTACATAAAGTATATTTAGATGCTAATACTTTTGTACTTTCACTTTAGTAAGAATTGTAATGCAGGACTTTTACTTGAGTATAAGATATCAGTAATTCTTCCACCTCTGACCTTAATATACTTATTTAGGCTACTTTTTAAGAATCTTCTAAGCATAGCAACAACACAATTATCCAGTATATGTGGCTTGAAAAAGAGGAATGCTGGCAAAAATGCTATGAAGGGCAAATCATTTTTTAAATATGTTAACTTTGCGATATATGGAGTGCTTTTGCCCATGATAATTAAGGGATCAGGCGGGGGTCATTCATGGTTTACCCAGCTTTTCATTTACCACCCACTGCACTGCATATACCAGCATCTCAGTGCTCAATTTCAATCATTTCAAGTCACATTGTAGACCCAGAGGTGGAAGAAGTACTCAGAATGTGTACTTAAGTCAAAGTAATACCAGAGTGAGTGGCGATTACTTACGTAAAGGCACAAAAGTATTAGCATCAAAATATACTTAAAGTACCCAAAGTAAAAGTACCCGATTAGGCCATTCCAGAATTATTTATATAAGATGTTTTGATTATAATTATTGATGCAATACTGTGTTTATTACAGCTGGTAACGGTGCAGCTAGTTTTAATAACTTTGTATGGGTTTGTGGATTTACTCCAGGTGTAAGTCTTATTTAAAGGTTGGTTATATTTCATATAATTCATCCACATTTTCAAAGTAACTAAAGGTACCAAATAAATACACTCCAACACAATTTAAACCTGAACTAAAATAAATATATTCTGTCAACAGATTACACACACTTGTATGAGGTTAGTTGAAAGCAATAATATTAACTTTAAATAAAAAACAATAGCTTCAACTTAATACTATTGTTTTCAACTAACCTAATATAATAATAATAATAATAATAATAATAATAATAATAATAATAATAATAATAATAATAATAATGATAATAATAATAATAATAATAATAATAATAATAATAATAATAATAATAATAATAATAATAATAAGGAACCTGTAGACAGAATACATTTAATTAAAGTCACTGTTTAATTGTTTCAGTGTAAAGTGGATTACAAGTATAGGCCTACATCTGATTTGTAGTGTGATAGAAGTACAACCCATTGAAATACTCAAGTAAAGTACAAGTCTCTCAAAATGTTACTTAAGTACAGTGTACTTGAGTAAATTGACTTGGTTACTTACTTTACACTACTGGTCAAACCCTATGGGCCACCTAAAGCCAGGATGCTGTCAATGATTAGTGCGGATGTGTTGGCACAGGGCAGGTAGAGAGAGAGAGAGAGAGAGAGAGAGAGAGAGAGAGAGAGAGAGAGAGAGAGAGAGAGAGAGAGAGATTTGGAGAGAGATTTGGAGCGAGAGAGAGATTTGGAGCGAGAGAGAGAGGAGGGAGGGAGGGAGAGAGAGAGAGGGAGGATGCTGCCAGCGGAAAATGGCTGCTGCAACCTCAAGCCTATCCTAATACACCGAAACGACATCAAGGTGGAGAGAGAGAGTGCGAGAGGAAGAGAGAGGGGAGGAAGAGAGAGGAAGATTAGGAAAATGAGAGCAGATAGAGAGAGGATGTGAGCGAGCCTGAGAGTGTTTCCTGAAAGGAGGATAAAAAGAGAGAGAGAGAGGAGAGACCCTGGGGTGGGCTGCTGCAAGCGGCGGGCAACACCGAGCCATGGAGGGCGAGTAAGTCCTTACATTTTCATTTTTAACATTGCACACACACACACACACACACACACACACACACACACACACACACACACACACACACACACACACACACACATATATATATATATATATATATATATATATATATATTATATATATATATACAGCCATCCGCCAGAAATATAGATGATAGAGAGAAAATGCCACCGCCATCAATGTTACACCAAGCCAGCATCATGCACTCTTATCACAATCGGTGCTCTACAATTTAGCAGGCTAGAATAAAAACACCATTACGTAGTCTTGAATCAACAGCATACACCCCGTTTCCGATGTGCCAATGTGTGATACATGTGAAGCCACCTACATGTGGACCTGTGCTTTTAAAACGGCTGGCACACAACCTACAACATGACACTGGAATAATAATGTAAAGCATATTAAACAAATAGCTGTGCAACAATTCTGAATTAAATGCGTGGTTTCGCGGTTGGTAAAAACAGTCACGAAATGTGTAATATGTATGGGGGGGAGGCGAAATATGGCGAGTTTGGGGCCAGCATCGCGTCATTCAAGACATGGCTACATTGAAACGAGGGAGGGATGGAGGCGTTGTGATTTTTATCAACGTGTCTCGGGGTTTCATTATGATTTTTTAAAGCCAAACTTTATGAATGAAATGTGATTTTTTTTTCTCTCCCTCGCTCGCTCTCACTCTTCCTCACCCCTCCTCTCCTCCTTCCCTTTTTTCGAATCGCCCCCCTCCCCCCATTTCTCGTTTCCTCTCCATCCTCTCACCCACTCGTTCCTTTTGCCTTCCCTTTTTTCACACGCGATCGCATTGTATTTTAGGCCTTGTGCATCTTCCGGGCGAAATATCCGAGGCACCGTGAAGCCAGACTGGCTCTATCCCATTCATAAAAATAAATAAAACCTTATATCGGGGTGTGTTAATGAGTGCGGGCAGCAGGGCGGAATGGAGGAAAGGAGCGTGTGTGAAACCCATTTCAACACTTGTACTTTGGTGTGATTTGAGAATGACCAAAAGAAACAGCGGCTGAGAAAGCATTACATTCACATTTCGAGCTGCGGCGCTGAATTATTCAGCCGACTGGCGAGGGCTGAGCTTATGTTTGCAAGAATGCCGGGGCCTCTGATGGCGAATGGGTGCGTTCATTGATACATCTATCTGGGAAACACTCATTCTTCCTCCTCCCTCCTCCCATTTGGCCATGTCTCTCCTCCTCAACGCTGGCTTTCTCTCTCTCCACACTTCCTCTATTCTCAGTGCATGTAGCCAGCTAGTCAGCAGGCCCAGTTTTATTTCTCAGTATCCTCCAGATATGTTTAAATTAAGGCAAAACCACACATAGTTCGTAATGTTTTACTTTGGTTTACCTTCACCACATGCTAATTAAATCCGATTTACCTCAATCCCGTGATCATGGATTGATAAAAAACACTACCCTGGTGATACAACTGTGTGATTTGAACACCAGCTGGCAATTCTGTCTTCATCATGAAATCTCAGTTCACCGGAGTTGGAAACAGTTGCCTTAGCATCATATTGCCCTATTTTTATTTTTTTATTCAATTGAATGAATGTGCTCATCTTTGCTTGCATGTTTGCAGGTGTTGGTGTGAGTCTGTGTAGAACATTGATCATTGACATGTGTATATCATTCATGAATTAAGATGGCGTGCATTTACCTGCACATTGGTCACTGGCAACATTCTCTTTTTTTTATTTCTGTTATATTCTTCCTGCACAATTTTGTATTGTTTATATCTTATATATACATTTATGTTGCATTGTTGAAGGAGCCTGGGACTTAAGGTGTCCATTGCCACACCTACGCTGTAGCTACTGTACATATGACAATCTTCAATCTTGAATCTAAATCTCGAATCTTGCGTTGTTTAATCAGCCTAGGCCTCTGCTCACTCTCTTGGCTTCCCTGACAGTGTGCGTGTTCGTGCAGTGGTGATGACACGTGATGACTCCAGTGGCGGTTGGGTGCCCCTTGGAGGTGGCGGCCTCAGTCATGTGGTCATATGTAAAGGGCGGAGTCAAGACGGCAGGGGGCGGAGAGAATACATCATACGTGGAGAGCGGCTGCGAGATCGAGCAGTGAGTGTGTGCGTGTGTGTAAAGACTGTAACCACCCGAAGACTGTACATCATGTTATGTAGGAGCAGGAAACCATGCATCCTGGTGAGGGAACTAACTTCCTGGGTTTGCCGTTTGTGTCTTTAGCCGGTGTTGGAGTGTGCAGTGCAAAGGGGGTTAGTGTACAACAAGGTGAACCCCATCTTCCATCACTGGCGAGTAGAAGATCGAAAGTTTGGCCTTACGTTCCAGAGTCCTGCCGACGCCATCTCCTTCGAGAAAGGGCTCCAGACTGTCATAGACAAGCTGGACAGAGGTACATGAGTCATATGTTAAAGCTCTCATCAGCTGTGCTCGAAGAGGCTTTAGAAAGTATCTAACAGGACTAAATCCTCTCTATCCATGTCATCAAGGCTCTGACTCGCCCTCGTCCTCCACACCAGAAGAGGCCGACACCGAGGATGATGGACAAGCTGTGAGTATCTGAGCATTTGATCAGTTGAGCTCTAAGTTATTGTCGTTACCATTGGGCACCTTATGCCGTTATTGGTGTGTCTGACATGTAGCCTCTGCCAGTCTCATACAGGAAGTGATTCGTCGTCCAACAGCAGAAAGGAGATGCTTCCCAAACCCCTCACCATAGTGACGAGCGAGTCGTCGTCTACCTGCTTCGTTCTGTCGGAAGAGTTTAGTTTTGGATCCAGCCATGCAGTCACCACTCAGACGCCTGCTCAGGTAACATCGTCTGCTCAAAGTCCATCACATGTGTCTCTGTATGTGTTCTGGTCACACTTGGGGGCAAAAGAGCTTAAAGAATGCTCTTACTTAGATCCAAATTAGAGGTCATTTGAAAGGGACATATCACGAAAAACAAGCCATATAGATTTGGCTCCCTTTCTTATGTCACACCTATAGGCTCATTAGAAAAAACCGGCCTATCTGAATCTTTCTCATAAGCCAATCAGAGCAGACTTTTTCGAAAGTGCATCTTAAAGAGACGGGCGCCTAAACAGAGCGTTTCAGGCACAGGATGCATATAGGTACACTCAGACAGACGGTATGAGAAAAAGAATGTGTTTCTTAAACATTAACGCATGTAAACATGTTCTCGTAGACACTAGAAATGCAAGTATGGACCTAAAAAGTGACGCAATATGTCCTCTTTAAATCCAATATTAGAGCTAAAAAGCACAGAAGGTGGACTGGTTGATTCCCCCCTTGTTTCTCCATACTTAAGTCCACATCTGCAGACATACATGGATAGGTGAAATGAAAACCCCCCTCGACTGACTGAAGGGTCTTGATCATCTGTACTCCTGTTTGAGATGCCCTCAGGATGATTGCCCCCTGTTCCTGACTCCCTCTGTAACTCCACCCCCTCTCCACAGATCCACACCAGGCCGGGACAGCTCTCACAAATGACGACTGTGTTGAATCCGCCATCGCCTCCGCCCCCGCCTCCTGCTCCGCCTACTCCTCCTACGGGTCCCACGGCCTCATCTCCTCTGTCCCCCCTCTCACCCACCATCTCTCTGCTGGAGGAGGGAGACCTGCACAGTGTGGACCCTTGCAAAGACCTGTGGGGTTCTCGAGGTTACGAGGACTACCGGCGGGCGGGGGCCACTAGGACTATGGTCGGGGGGCTGACCGGGGGTGTGGTTGTCGGTGGAGGAGTGAGTGTCCAGGACAAGTCGGAGCTGTGCGTTGTTCGCTTTGAGAAGGATCTGGCAGGGGTGGGGACGGCGGGCTGCGACGTGACGGTGTCTCTGGACAGTAAAGCTGCCCAGAGGCTGTCCTCGTCGTCGCCCACCTGCATGTCCATGCCCAACGCCGTGTCAGGCGTGTCCTCACCCGCCGGGTCCCCCCAGGAGACCTGCAAAGCCTCCCCCTGCTGCATCCACACCTCACTTGGCACGCCCCGGTCGCGGACACGTAAGAGAGGAGGAGAAGGGGCCAGTGGTGGTGGTGACCCAGGGGTGATCTCCCCCGACGACGACAGCACGTGTCCTCAGGGTTCATCTCCATGCTCATCACGTTGTGTGTACTGCCGCTCTGTTTTCAGCACTTCGGAGAACGGGCGGGGCCGCTGCAGAGACGCCCCGGACCCCGCCCTGCACTGCCTGCGCCAGTGGACCTGTGTGTGGTGCGCGGAGAGTCTGCTCTACCACTGCATGTCGGACTCTGAGGGGGAGTTCTGGGAGCCCTGCTCGTGTGAAGACTCGCTGGGGGGCCACCCACACCCCCTGTGCTGTGCCCGCTGGTTGGCCCTCGTGGCCCTGTCCCTCTTCGTGCCCTGCATGTGCTGCTACCTGCCTTTGCACGCCTGCCTGCGGTGTGGGGAGAGGTGTGGCTGCTGTGGGGGAAAGCACAAGGCGGTCCGATGAGGCCAGGCTAGGGGGTGGGGGGGGGGGGGGGTTCCCTGGACCAAGGAGGTTTGGGTGTTCGGAGGAGAGAGCATCTGTGGGGACGGAGGAGGTAGAGTAAAGCAGGTGGAGTTAAGCAGGTGGTACAGCTCTCTCAGGAGACCCAGACCTCTGACGTGACCCCCCAAAGCCCCGCGGCCTTCCACTGCATTCCGCTCTTTCTCTTTCTCAACCCGAGGCCTTCCTCACTGGCCCCTGCCTATTGGGGGCACACCGCACTCAGACCAGGCTCTGTGGGAGTCATCTGGAGCCTTCGTAGTGGATTTACTGAGGGTCGGCTGATCTCGAATCAGCGTCGGAGACTTTATCACAGGAAGAGAGTGGCATAGGCTAAGATGATGTGTACACTGTTTCAAATGTCTGTTTTTTTTTATTTAGAAAGGAAAAACACAAAAAACGAAAGATGTTTATATATATGATTGTTATCATTTGAATTGGTATATTTTATTAAATGTAAAACATATTGACAGAATCCCCCGATGGCACACACTATCACGTATTCACAGACACGAGATCTTCTTGGGGACGTTATTTGTTTCATGTTGGCCTGTTTATCAGTCAGATGAGCAGATGTCACCCGTTACCTCTAATTTTACCTCAGATGTTACTCAGCCCTTGTTAAGGAATGCAAAGAGAATGGGAGGGGGGTGAGCAAAAGTGCAGTCTTCAAAACGAAAGTGTGAACATCTGGGACCACTGGTGTTGGTTAACGTATAGACCACAGTGGAGGAAAGGTTATTAAATACAAAGGGACAATTAATGTTAAGGGAAGTTGCAATGACAACCACAAAGACTTCAAAGTCATAATGGTCCTTTGTAACCAAACACAAGGTTATTTTTGTTTTATAAAAAAAGTAGAAAACGTGTGTCGAACGTTAAAAACACACACTTTACACATCTTTTTTCATCTTTCCGTGTATTTTCCAATATTACCCATCGAGGACATCACATCCCAACCACTGTACTTGTTGAATCAGTCAAGGTGCTTACAACCGAGGCCTCTGCGCGAGTCTATTCTACCTAATGTACACGTACAGTCCCAAAGAGAAAGGAAGACAGGACCCCACGCTAACCGATCCGCAGACGTGTCTAGGCCTTCGAATGAGACGCCACCAAAAACATTAAGTGCAATGAACAATGTATTGAAAGAGTATTTTTGTACCCGTCGCTCACGTTAGGAAAATCTAAAAAGTGTTGTAACTGAAAACTGTAGTGTGTTATTGTTCCACATGGAGCAGAAATGATAAAACTGCAGCACGTAGCTCACAGGTGTTTTGCAGACTGTCGACCCTGTGATGAGAAAAGAGGCGCATTATGAAAAAAGAAGAATGGCGGTCGGTCTTCGTTCGCGCACAGCGGGAGATGTGTTTGCTGAATGTTGCTTTAATTACGAAGATAGAAAAAGCTGCTATTATAATTCCTGTCCTAATCCTATTTAAATTTCCCGCCGTCTCTTAACAATCGATGAGGTGTGGCGGCAGAGTACAACAATCCTTATCAACGTTCTTATCCCACTCAAGGTGCTGAGGAAGTGACATAGTGTACGTGTTTGAGTTCATAGTTAGGTTTAAAGATAAATTAAACTCAAGACATTTAAAATAGAAACGCTATCGGGGATGAATCTTGCATTTCTGTGTCTATTCTGCTGATTGGCTGTATATTTTTATACTTACAGTGTTTTGCTGGCCATGTTAGTTTAAAAGCAGAAATCTCAATATGTCAACGAATCAATGAACTCACTAGTGTTGTAAGGAAATATATATTATAAGAGACACTTGTTACCCTACAGAAGTGAGCCTCTCGCAACCCAATTGCAAAGATAACATTATTTTGTAGAACTGAAAAACTGAGGCACTATTATACCTTGAACTGTTCAAATTGGTCTCCTCACCAAAATCAGGAACTAACTTATTGTCAGAGTTTTGGAAAGTTTTCTTGAAGGCTAGATGTTGATTCGAAGGTTGTGTAAAAATAGGGACCACTGACATATAGATTACAACAAATGCTCTCAAAATAAATCCCAAAATGCACTGCGCATCCAGAAGGATGACAGCGTGAGGGGATCATGAATGATGGCAGAATGAACCTTTCAGAAGCTTCACCAGATAATTTACATGTTTAGGTTTAGCCAAGAACTTTGATCCAAGGTGACTTAAAGTGAGTGAACCGGCAGTAAAGAGGGTTCAGAGACAGGACACACACCTGCTGATGAACGTGAACCCTGACCTCTCGGCTATGGTACGGTCATTGTTCCAAAAATACATGCAACCCTAACACGAGACCGCCATTTGGATCCTAACCCCCTTTGTCCCCCCCTCACACACTATCCCCACAGATGTGCGACGCATAGACCCGCACACACACGTTCACTCGATGGTGCAGACACACAGAACTAGTGAAGCCATTGCACACAGTTTGCTACTTCTGGTTCAGAAATGGTGTTAGAGTACTGACAGACATGCGGTCACTATTTCCAGGCCCCATTCTTACATCTTAATAAATGTGCCTTTTGATTTGAGTAATCAATAACTTATGATTTCTAAGTAACTCTGTGTTAAGTACTATTTTACTTTTTTGGGTTATTGATTTCTGCCAATGTGCATATTTTCAAATGTACGTATTTATTAGTTTCAAAGTAATTAATGAGATATTACCTGTTTATTTATTTATTGAGATATTTATTCTGATTCTTTATTTTTTTGAGACAGGTTTTTATCTTCCGTGCTGTCTTACTTCTGACTTTGTGCCAATGTGCTGCTTTGAGGTGTTACATATCGTGGGTTTGTATCATTATTAAACCCTCAGTCTATATTTTAAAATCACTGTCTACTTCTCTCTCTCTCATCACGTGTCCTTAACTCGGGGACTTCTCAGACACATCGGAGGGAAGTTATGTTAACACAAGTATCCTTATTATTGTTTGGGGGTTTTACATTTCCTGTAGTGTTATATAGGTGTGTGTGCATAATGGTCTCAAAGGCCTGTGTTCCCTCCATAGGGGGTTTCCCCCCCCCCCCCTGCCTGAAACTCCTCCATTGGACTCCTTTGTTTAACTTAGTGACATCATTACGTAACACTTGTATTGGCTAACGCTCCAACACATTTGACGTAATAGGCTAAGCCAGGGATGGGACATCTTTTAGCGGTTGACCAATCAAAACAGAGCTAACCTATCAGAGCAGACTGGGCTCTGGTTTCAGACAGAGGGTGAAAAGAGGTGCTGCAGCACAGGCAGTATGAGAACAATAAATACCTTTTTGAACATTAAAGCATGGAGACATGTCCCAGAAGAGGAACAAGATACAAATCTGTACCTGGGCATTTGCATAATAGGGCCCTTGGAAGTTATCTAAGGAATTTGCAGAAGCATCAACCCTATAACTGTTATTTTACATTTCAGTCATTGTGTGCAGTCTAGATGATATCTGGTAGGGCTACAGAACACACACACAGAGGCTGTTCAAGGGAAGGAACAGCAGTTTAATGAAATTCCTCGAGTAAAAAAGGGAAGAAAAATAGTGACACAAACATAACGACTTCATTCTATAAACTCAAGTATGTCCTTGACAGAACAGACCCGTTGTGATTAGTTGTTGTCCTTAGGAAGCTGCTACTTGGTAGAATACATGTGCTGCCTTTTATGTTTGAGGATCTCAGTGGAGGTGAGGGTCAGATCTTCATCGCAGACGTCACAGTGATACACTCTGGTGAGACTGGACATGGAGGAGGAAGAGGAGGAGACTGCCTTTGCCCCTTCTGGCTCTGAAAACAAAACCCTCAGTTAGGCTCAAATGATTCATGTCCTAACAAGACAGGTAATGCATGTATTGAAGTCATCTACAGATACACAAACATAAATATGAACACAGGCAGTCGCTGACCTTCCTCTGACTGCTGCTGTTCCCCTGCCGGCCTGCAGGAGGCCTCGTGCTGCATGCGCTCCAGCGGAGTGAGAGGCATGTAGAGGTCACAGTTAGGACAGCTCCAGAAGGTGCGTAAACACTCGCTGTACAGGTCCTTCGAGTCCTGAAAATCACATCACAGAAACACACGGCTCAAAGACACGTACATCTGAGTTCTGTAAAGGAGTGGTGAGCAGTGTATTTCATGGAAGAGGAGTTTAACAAGATTTAGTTACAATCTTGAAAAATGTCCCTATAAAGAATGTCATAGTATAGTTAGTTTTCTACATTTTATTAAAAAAAAGTAATAAAATATTAGAGTAGTGTGCAATTAAAAGTCAATGTAAAAGTATAAAATGTGGTGGAGTGGGGGCTTTCTATTTGAGGTCCTTAAGAGGTTCAGCCTCGGATCCAAATGTGTGTCCTGGATAGCATTGTTATACTTTTCTTCACCCAAGGCTTCAGTGAGTACTAACGGGATGGCTTCTCAATATTTGACACTAGGTAGAGGTACTCGCCAGGGTTGCCCTCTAAGCCTGTTACTATTCGCCATGGCGATCGAACCCCTATCAATCGCGCTTCAATCTGTCAGCTTTACACAAGGAATGACCAGATATGGTTCAGAACACATAATCTCGTTATACGCTGACGATTTACTATTGTTCATTTCCAACCCTATATCTACCATTCCTCAGATAATAGATCCGTTAACTCGATTCGGAACCTTCTCAGGGTACAAGCTAAACTTTCCCAAGAGCGAGTGCTTCCCTGTAAATGACCCTTCAGATCCCGATAGACTCATCACCCTCAAGATGTCTAGGAGTAATTCAAAGTACTTAGGCGTGAATATAAGTGGAAAACTCTCAGACCTTTACAAAAACAACGTCCCACCACTAATTGAAAAGCTCAAATTTAATTTGGAAAGGTGGAATAATTAACCTTTAACTATCGCTGGGAGGGTATCCTGTATCAAAATGAACATGCTCCCTCGCTTCCTGTACCTCTTTCAATGTCTGCCAGTCTTTTATGGACTAAGGAACCAACATTGAGTTGGTGAGCTTGAAGCCAAATCCTGTCCCAATACCTCACTTTTGGCTTTGCTTACATCTACATTACCCAGCCGGCCGACTCAATATTCAAGTAACCCGATTGTTGTTTCCACCCTAAGAATATGTTCCCAATGTAGAAATGGACTTCATGGATCCTCTATTCATAGTCCCATTCGCAACAACCATCTCTTTCTCCCCCCTCACATTGATGGGGCCTTCTCTACGTGGCAGAGATTAGGTCTTATCAGAGTAAGGGACCTTTACATTAACAATGTTTTCGGTAGCTTTAGCCAACTCTCTGACACATGTTGCCTCCCAGGCTCTCATCTATTTCGCTACTTCCAGGTCCGTAACTGGGTTAAACTAAACAACCCTTCCTTCCCCAATATCCCTCCGGATTCAATAATTGACTCAATTCTGGACTCTAACAACCGAACAAGGTATGGTTTCAAGAATGTACAATTCCGTCTCCCGTCTCACAGAAACATCTCTTGGTCAAATCAAACAAGATTGGGAAGAGGAACTAGTCCAAGCAATAGATGATGAGGTCTGGGATGGCGCATTAGCGAGAGTGAACAATAGCACGTCCTGTTCCAGGCAGGAAGGGAAAGATAATGACTGGATAAATGTAAACTCAATGTGCCTGACTCAATGAAAACTAAATTGAATATATATAAAAGTATAATATGTGATCAAAATTAAAAAATTCTAATAGAATAGTATTCCATCAAAAAAACTCCTAGTGTGGTTTATCATAAAATATTTAAGGAAAAGAATTTCCGAAAAGTAAAGCATACCATAAATAAAAGAATACAGTTGTTAAAATGCCATAAGAAGGCATAGTATAGTATCCCATTCAAATGCATACTACATTAAATGTTATGTATGTTACTTCATCAAAAACTCAAACACGAATTGTAGTACAACGTGAAAAAACAAACAAATTCATAATAAATAACGTTTTAAAAAATCTAATAAAAAGGTGAAAACATTTGGTTCCCGGTAAAGTTCACCTAAAGTGACCTTTTCAAATGTCTGATAAATGAACATACATATATTTAACCAACATGGGATGGTTTTACCAGCAGTTATTTTCATCCATTTGTGACGCTAACAGAATGCTGGTCATCGACGGCCACTCTTTCAGACTCACAGTGAGGCAGTTGTAGGTGAAGAAGCTGGTGACGCGCAGGCCTCCTTTGATGGGGTCCGGCTTGGCCTCCACCCCTGGGAACAGAGGGTTCCCCTCTGGGGCCGGCTCCTGAGGCCGGGGGCCCACGTACAGGTTCTGGGTCTGGAAGGCTGTGAGGCGCCGCAGGCTGTACGTGATCTGGGGGGGGGGGGGGGGGCGGAAGTGTTTTAGCAATAAGCCTTTGAGATGAACCATCTTGTTATTGAAGTGGTGCTCAGCAGCTCATTAGCCTTTAAAGCTACAGACAGAGAATCAGCACTTTTGAAACAGGGCTGAAACAGAGGGGTTTATGGGAGTGGTTCTCAAACTTTTCAGTCATTCCCCACTTTGAGGAACAGGGGGGGCTTTTCAAGCAAATCTATGAGCACTCTATGAAAGGGAGCTGTATACTTTTCAATAATCCAAACATCTTTAGAATATGATCACAACCAACATGTGTCTGTAAATGATTTTGGTTTCAGTTGTGTGTGTGTGTGTGTGAGCAGGCTCGGATTGGCCATCTGGAGATTCGGGACTTTTCCCGCTGAATCTGGCGTAGGTGGGCAGTGGTCTGTCACAGCGTTGCTGCGCCAGTACCGCACCCGCCGCCGCAAACACCCGCCGCTGCGAGGCTCCGGCGCTGTGAAAGTCCACCGGCCGCTGCGAGTCTCCGGCCGCACAAAAATGTATATAAAAAAATAAAATAATCTCCCGTTCGTCGCGTCCATTCGCGACCCACCTATCACATCTCTGCGCCCCACCAGTGCGGCGCACCCCACACTTTGAGAAACACTGGTTTGTGCGATGCTACAATGTCTGATCTGTTTGGTATTTGGAGCCAAACACTTCAGAGACATGTTTTGTATATATCTGAGACCTATAATATATTGTTGAAAAATAGTATAATAGGGGACCTTTAAAATGTTATACAATTATAGAGGTGATATTATAGAAATGTTCAACTGATACTATTTTAAGAAGAAGGGTATTTTTAGAGTGGAAATTGGAAAATATGATTCAACAGGAACATGCAGGAATCCTGAAGTAATATTGAAAACCTTTTAAGACCTTTTTTAAGACCCTTTCCATACATTTTAAGACCTCATCGCCACTTTGAGTTTTAACCGGTTACCTTGGCGACACACTTGACCTCACATTGACTATATACAGTATTGATTGTCCTTCCTCCTTATCTTCCAACCATTTGGACGCAGACTTGCATTTCCCCATAACGATGTTGTTTAGCAACCGGCGTAAACGGGCCTCCGTGCGCTATCAAGCCGTGAGCGTGCGATGTCCTGCTCAGATGACGTCAAATCCAACGGGATGCCATAAATAAACTCCACAGAATCTCACTACACACCTACGCAGTGATTACATTCAGGCAGACTGTAGAACACAACCTCTTTGGACAATTTATATGCTTATTGAAAACAAGCTACAAAATGTAATACCTTGGAAAATGCCCTTTAATACTTTTTAATAGCCTTCATTTTCTCTAAATTTCTTTATCAACTTGTAATACTTTTTAAGACCCCGCGGACCCCCTGTTTGACCATCTGGAAAGTAAAAATAAACAAAACAATAAATTATAATTTGCATCAAGAGTATGTGTTTGAGATACTTAATGTGTTGGGAGCATCCTACCTCAGTGTAGAGCAGGAAGCGGACCAGGCCCTCGCTCAGCTTCTCCAGGACTTTGCGGGAGACCCCCTGCTCTGGCCCCATGGTGCTCTGCGCCAGCTGGGCCAGCAGGAGGCGCTCCCACTCCCCCCGGAGGGTGAGGGCGGTGGACAGCACCTTCAGGGCCTCCCCCGCCTCCCTCAGCTCCAGCTCCAGCCAGCCGTCCACCACCAGCCGCGTGCAGTCAGCGTTACTGTCCACACTGTTGGCCACCAGCAGCAGAGCCTGGGAGCACGTGCACACACACAGAGGTACCAGTGATGCATGATGGGTAAAGGGACCCCAGCTGGGTAGAATACAAATGTTGGCCACAATAAACAGGTGGGACTTTTCATAATATAGAAATATGTGAATTTGTGTCAAATGTTTTTACAACTAATTTCATACAAAAAGTATGCCTTAATTGCATGTATCTGTGTAAAGTACCCGTTTCATGGGAAAACTATTTCTAAGAGGAACCACTATTTCAATATTTTCCAATTCTACAACTAAGTTAGGATTTAGGAATCACGTCCACCCGTAAACTGGATCATCATGGAGCCCGACGCGAAGAGGAGGGTTCTTGATCATTCTGAACCGTGTTCTTTTCCCGATGCACATCATCCTGCTGATTACACGGCCACGTCCTAAACTAACTCATCACTTGACTCCCAACATTGATGGAAATGTTTTTTGTTTTACTTGAATATGATCGTATTGTTTCCGCTAAGAACATAAAACCCTGTTCCACCACGCACCAATGGCTGGAACTCCGACAACAACTTCATTTAAAATGAAGACCACTCTGATGGATGTTTTCTGTGTGTTCGCAGTCTTTCTCCCACTGAAACGTCCTTAAACACTGCAGAGCCCACACTGTGATCCTGTGTGTTCACTTCCTGTCCGCCTGTGTCTGGTGATTTATCTGACGCCCAGCGCTCCGTCTTTTAACCTCTTTTCCTTTCTCTCTCTTGATCCTCCTTAGCAACGGTCATTATAGTGCTTAACAGCGATCTGTACTACCGTCATATTCATCTCTGAAATGTCAGAATTGACCAATCAGAATCGAGTATTCAACTAAGCCATGTAATAAATGGGTTTATAGGTCAACCATGACTCTGGTAGCTTTATTAACAAAACAACGGTTTAAACTAATCCAGAGAGGTTTTCTCAGGGGCCTCCCACAGGTGGTACTCACCTGCAGCGCTGGTACCCGCACACAGTTGGACAAATACGGCTTGTTGGTCTCCAACAGAGTGACGAAGGCTAGCAGCTGGTGTCTGCTGCTGTCCCTCCGCTCAGGCCCTTAAGGGAGGAGACACGTGAGACATGGTGAGAGACATGCACAACAAAAAGAGAGAAAAGAAGAGACACGAGGACAAGATGAGGGCAACAACACGTTCTTTGGGGGAACAGGCGGAGCTTTGAGGAACATTATCACAAATAACAGATGCCATCTTTTCTAGATTTAAAAGTCAGTTCCAGAAAGACACTTTTATCATGATTGTTTTCTTTGTTTCTCTTTATGTACTTTCAATCTCTTATCTTGCTATTTTTAGGCATATATTATGGTTCTCAGATATATACAAATATATAAAAAACATGTCTATGATGTGTTTTTCTCAAAATACCAAACAGATCATGCATTTTAGACATCCCTCATATCCCTCTATTTCAGCCCTGTTAGAGAACTGCAGGTTCGGGGTCCTCAGCTTGAAAAAAAGAGGAGGGGGAGCTTGTGCCTGCTCAGAATCCTGCGAGACACAGCTAAATGCTGATGTGATTAAATGCCAAACCACATCATGGATTATTTGTTTATTTCTGAGCTCACAATACCTTTGTATTTCCTGCTTCTTCACACATACTCTCTCCAGTACAGCTTAGCTCTGAGTGTTAGCGATGCTTGCTATACCATATTACGTCCAAAACACGTCGGGCATTGTCTCTGATAGCAACGTTTCTGATAGTGCCGTGGATCCACATTTCCGATATTACGTCATATCGGACGCACATCTGGATCAGCTCCGTTGTACCCCCGTTTTTAGAGATTTGGGTACGGAGGAAAAGAGAGAGGGTTTTGTTTTCTGACACACTGTGAGTCTCCTGACACACCGGGGACACATATTCATGTATACAAGACATTAAAAAGTGCATTTTGCATGAGAGGAGACCTTTAAAATGAGTTATTTGTTTACCCATGTCTCCGTCCCCCTCAGGCACTTGTAACACCTCGGGGTCGGTGGCGAACACACTGGTCGGGTGGATCACCACTCCCTGCTTATTCCTTGTGTGGAACACCTAAACAAATCCAAATGTGGAAGTCAGTAGTGATTCCCCTCTATCGTGTTGTTAAAATGTTTGAGCTGGGGTGCAGCCCACCTGCTCCGAGTCCTTGCGGGTGGAGTTGTGTTCATCGGGCAGAGCGAGCTGAGGGTAGAGGCCGCGGCAGAGCAGCAGCTTGAGGAGAGCTTGCTGACGGGAGGACATGTCCTGACTGACGCTCGCCGCCTCCTGCAGCTCCGACACGTTGTGACGCAACTTGAACTTCACCTCCTGTTACAGCAGCACACAGGGAGAGATCAGGGAGGGAGTGAAACGCACAGACACACCCGTCTCTGTGAAGAGAAATAGCGTGATGCAATATGTGCTGCCCTTTTTCTCAGTATACAAACATATCATTCTTGTTGATTACCAAGTTCATTGCTGCCACAAACTAAAACACTTTCCCTGTAAATGGCTGCAGTCAGCCAAAATATCTGACACACTTCCTTCAATAAAAAGAAATGTTGAAGTTATAACTTTTAAGTATTGCAGTAAAAAGGAGACTCAATTAAAGAAAATATTAAATTGTACTTTGACTTCACCTGTATGAAGGCATGTCGTGATGACATTTATATATATATATTCCCAGAAATAGTTGCGATAAATTATATATATAAACTTTGTTATGTTACTGATACAAGGAAATGTTATATTAAAGCATAATAACGCAAGTAGCCCCGTTTAAAGAGTATTTTTAAACTTTCATTCTTAAGAATATTCAGAAATTGGAAATAGAATGAGAGTTTTTCAATATTCTAATGTCAACATAAATTAAATAATGACAGCAAAGAATAAAATAGACTTTTCAATTATGTCCACGAAAAGTGCAATGTCTGCCCAACGTTAAGTCTTATAGTGGTATATTTTATATACAGAATGTATATGTTTATTCTGGCATCATTGTGGCTAAATAAGTTCAAACATGCTTTTTCTTTGACAGGCCTACCTGTATGTCCACGTTCTGTCCTGCCTGGTCGTCCTTCTTGCCCCTGCCGGCCCCCTCTGCGTCGGACCCCGAGCTGAACTCCTCCTGCCCCTCCTCCAGCCTCAGGACTTTGCGCCGGCCGCTCTCCTGCTGCTCGTGGTCTCTCTTCATCTGATGCAGCTTCTTCCTCTCAGTGAGCCTCTGCCTGCGCTGCACGCGGTCTCCACCAGAGGGAGCGCTGCTCTGAATCTCCAGCAGGCCGTGGCTCCTCAGCAGCTCCTGGTAACCATAGAAGAAGATCATATTGTAGAACTGTTTTCACACATCAGAAGCGTCTTTTAAATGTTTGAGCTTCTGCGTATAGCCTGCCTTGAACTGTCTCCGTAAGTTGACCATCTCATAGAGCCTCTGCTCCTCCATGCCTCTCCTCCTGCACCACTTCCTGGAGCCTCCACCTCTTTCTCCTTTCACCTGTTGGACAGTTGTGGTCAAAAGTTGACATACATGTAGCAGATTTGATCACATTTTCAGAAGACTCATTATAAATTCATAAAAGAACCAAACTTCATGATTTTTGTTTTGTGACAAAGTAGTTTGTGCTCCAATCAATCTATCACAGAAAAACAAGAGTTGTATAAATGATTGAAAAGTCAATTTCAGACTCTCGTGAAATACATGTTCTTTACAAGTGTATGTAAACTTTTGACCACAAACGTATGTATAATGGAGACCGTCTTATATCCAATGCGAACATATTAAATAGGTAGAGTCATAATATTTCCACTACTGACCTCCACCCAGGCGTTGAAGGTGTTGAGCAGGGTGAAGGGGTCTCCGTGGTTGCTGTGCAGGGGCTGGCGGGCGGTGGTGCAGTCTGGGTTGTGCTGGGCGCTGCGCAGGAAGGGCGACTGAACGCTGAGGGCCGCCGCCACCGTCAACACGGGGTCCACCAGGTTAAACAGAGAGCCCAGCACCAGCATCTTCCCTACACACACACACACACACACACACACACACACACACACACACACACACACACACACACACACACACACACACACACACACACACACACACACACACACACACACACACACACACACACACACACACACACACACACACACACACACACACACACACACACACACACACACACACACACACACACACACACACACACACACACACACACACACACACACACACACACACGTGTAGTCAGCCACCAGTTGTGCAAGTTCTCCCACTTAAAAAGATGAGAGGCCTGTAATTTTCATCCTAGGTACACTTCAACTATGAGAGACAGAATGGGGGGAAAGAATCCAGGAAATCACATTGTAGGATTTGTAATGAATTAATTGGTAAATTCCCCGGTAAAAATGTGGTCACCTACAAACAAACACATTTCTGGCTCTCACAGACCTGTAACTTCTTCTTTAAGAGCCTCCTCTGTCCTCCACTCGTTAACTGTATTAATGGCACCTGTTTGAACTCGTTATCAGTATAAAAGACACCTGTCCACAACCTCAAACAGTCACACTCCAAACTCCACTATGGCCAAGAACAAAGAGCTGTCAAAGGACACCAGAAACACAATTGTAGACCTGCACCAGGCTGGGAAGACTGCATCTGCAATAGGTAAGCAGCTTGGTGTGAAGAAATCAACTGTGGGAGCAATTATTGGAAAACGGAAGACATACAAGACCACTGATAATCTCCCTCGATCTGGGGCTCCACGCAAGATCTCACCCCGTGGGGTCAAAATGATCACAAGAACGGTGAGCAAAAATCCCAGAACCACACGGGGGGATCTAGTCAATGACCTGCAGAGAGCTGGGACCAAAGTAACAAAGGCTACCATCAGTAACACACTACGCCGCCAGGGACTCAAATCCTGCAGTGCCAGACGTGTCCCCCTGCTTAAGCCAGTACATGTCCAGGCCCGTCTGAAGTTTGCTAGAGAGCATTTAGATGATCCAGAAGAGGATTGGGAGAATGTCATATGGTCAGATGAAACCAAAATAGAACTTTTTGGTAAAAACTCAACTAGACGTGTTTGGAGGAGAAAGAATGCTGAGCTGCATCCAAAGAACACCTACTGTGAAACATGGGGGTGGAAACATCATGCTTTGGGGCTGTTTTTCTGCAAAGGGACCAGGACGACTGATCCGTGTAAAGGAAAGAATGAATGGGGCCATGTATCGTGAGATTTTGAGTGACAACCTCCTTCCATCAGCAAGGGCATTGAAGATGAAACGTGGCTGGGTTTTTCAGCATGACAATGATCCCAAACACACCGCCCGGGCAACGAAGGAGTGGCTTCGTAAGAAGCATTTCAAGGTCCTGGAGTGGCCTAGCCAGTCTCCAGATCTCAACCCCATAGAAAATCTTTGGAGGGAGTTGAAAGTCTGTGTTGCCCAGCGACAGCCCCAGAACATCACTGCTGTAGAGGAGATCTGCATGGAGGAATGGGCCAACATACCAGCAACAGTGTGTGAAAACCTTGTGAAGACTTTCAGAAAACGTTTGACCTCTGTCATTGCCAACAAAGGGTATATAACAAAGTATTGAGATGAACTTTTGTTATTGACCAAATACTTATTTTCCACCATAATTTGCAAATCAATTCTTTAAAAATCAGACAGTGATTTTCTTTCTCATTTTGTCTCTCATAGTTGAGGTATACCTAGGATGAAAATTATAGACCTCATCTTTTCAACATGTATATTTTCTACTTTTTTTAATGCTATTTTATTACTATTGAGATGTTTACATTTTGGAATGTTTATTTCTAGTCTTTTAATTTTTATTGTACAATGCCTTTCCCAAACATTTCCCAAATTGGGATCAATAAAGTGTTTATCTGATCTGATCTGATCTAGCTGCTACTGAATGTGCAGCACCTTCAAACTTTTCAAAATATAAGAAACAATAAAACTCCAACATGGTTTGGACAATCTTACCTATGACTACATCCACGGGCAGTTGTGCCAGCAGGGTACCGATAGAGGTCAGGTCAGACCGGCTGTCCAGTGCCCCCTGCTCTTTCAGATAAGTAACTGCAGTCTGGATACTAGCAGCAGGGGGAGGATCAATGAAGACAAAAGAAAGTGGATCTCCAAGACTCATGCTCTTCATCTAAGGGAACACAAAACAGCATAAATAAAGCTAGAATTGGAATTAAAAAGAGGATGTGCTCTCCTGCTTTCTCCAGGATGTCGTTACCTGAAGGATGAGCGAGTCCAGAGCCACTCTGTGGATTTCAGGCACAGGATAAGGAGCGAATGCGTCGTAGTCAGACTCTGCGTACAGGCGGTAGCAAACTCCTGGACCTGTGCGCCCGGCTCGACCTTTCCTCTGCTCAGAGCTGGCTCTGCTGATCCAGAACTCCTGCAGACGCTGCATCTTGGCCTTAGGGTCAAAACTCATTTCCTTAACCTTCCCTGTAAAAGAATGAACAACAAAACAATCATTGATATGTTTGTTCTTTGTACTCCTCAAAGTTAGAAAACATAGACAGATTTTCGAATCTTTCGGATCCTCCAAGAGACTATATATGTGCTTTGTGACTTGTATGTGTTAATGGGTTAAGGGCTTTTAATTGTGCGTCAATTGTCCCTATGTGTTTACGTCTGCTCATGTGCTTTTGCCTGGGATTATTTATTTACAGATTTTTATCTTCACGGTCGACCTTCGTATCTTCTATTTTGAGATGTTTATATTTTATACTTGTTTAAAAAAAAAAAAAAAAAACCTTTCTAATTGTGTGCAATACGTTGTTTTACAAGAGGGATTAAGAATATCTTAATTTTAATCTTAAATGAAATGATCCTCTGTCTAAATCTGGCACATTTACATGATGGACTCCAGTGTTTGTGTTAATTAATGCGCATAGCCCCTTCTTAAATACATGAATACAAATACAAAAGAGAGAGAGACATTTTGAACAAACTTGGCTGCACCAAATAAGGTTTGTAAGTATTTAAAAAGTGAATCCCAATCTATGAGGGTACTCCCAGTGCCATACCTGAGTCTACAACGAAGCGAACTCCATCTATGGTAACGGACGTCTCAGCAATATTGGTGGAGATGATGCACTTTCTCACCCCAGGAGGAGAAATGTCAAACACCTGAAGAATTACACGACAAAGAATTAGAACTGATAAGCTAACATATCACATTCAAACGTATTGTATCCACTGTAATCCAAAGGAAGGTGACGTGCCTTGTCCTGCTGGGCCAGAGAGAGCGTGCTGTGCAGCGGCAGGACGATCCAGCGGCGTGTGTGTGTGGCCAGAACCTGACAGGCCTCCTGGACGGTGGAGATCTCCTGGACCCCGCTCAGGAAGATGAGCAGGTCGCCGCGCTCCTCGGGGGGGTAGCGCTGATCGATGCCCTGCAGGATGCGCAGGTAAGGTCTGGGATCCAGTTTCTCCGAACGAGAGGGCAGCTCGTCAGGGGGAATGGGCTGGTATAACACCTTGATACATAAACAAAACAAAAAACTATGTGTTAAAGAAAATAACTAAAAACTTTACAAACCCTGACTACGGTAGAAATATTACTTTTGGGACATCATTTCCTAATAAATTGTTTCTTATATGTATTGCAGGCAGAAATTGTTATAATAAGGCCTTGTGTGGAATGCTTTGGCAATACTATGTTTAACATGTGGTCATGCCAATAAACCCATTGGATAGTGTTGTATTGTTATAAGACAGCAACCACCAGGCCATTACAAATATGAAGGTAACATATTTATATTTGCAAGAGTATATATATTTATACTATTTTAAAAAGTGTTTTTGTAAGTGTCCAGAGCTCTCAAATGTACTGATAGTACATTACTTTTGGTTCTTTGTGGATGCATTTAAAATGAAGCCTAGTTCAAACCAGTTACTTCAAGTACAGATAAGTCTCAAGTGCAATTATGCGTTCAAACATCAAGGCCTAGGACACAAATGTAATCTATATTTGTACATCTGTGTTCTCTGCTCACCTGTATAGGAAACAGCCGGCCTGGTACCTGCAGCACAGGAGCGCCGCTGAAGTAGTCGGAGAACAGTTTGATGTTGATGGTGGCGGACATGAGGATGAGACGCAGTTCTGGGGTTTCTGCCAGCAGAGAGCGCAGGACCCCCAGGAGGAAGTCGCAGTGGAGGTGTCTCTCATGGACCTCGTCCACGATCAACACCTGGTACTGAGAGAGGGACCGGTCCTGCTGGATCTGCCGGAGCAGCAGCCCCTCTGTCAGGAACAGCAGTTTGGTGGACGGGGTCTTCGTGGTCTCGAAGCGGATCTGGTACCCCACCTGCAGAACATGACAGCATTTTGTCAGCTTTTTATATACAGGATCCAATTAAAGAAACACTCTTTTGCAGACAGTTGCCTTGAGTTTGCATGTGCAAAATCTGCTTTAATAACAACAGTTATGATTCTTTGGCCTTCCCAACAATGTGTAGAGCTGGTGAAGACTCTTGGAGGAATGGCATCAGGACAAAGATCGCCAGATTCAGAGACAGTTATCCCACAGGCCATAAAAGTGCACCTGAGCTTGCGCTATTTTTATTTTTACTGACTATTTTATTCTTATAAAAATGTATGTGTTTTATGTAATTGCACTGTTGCGGAACCTGTGACCTAAGCTTTTCATTCATTGCATAACTACACTGTAGTTATGTATATGAAATGACAATACATCTTTGAATCTTGAATTGAATCTTAAATCTATCTTAGGTAAAGTACTTCTATTCTATTCTAAACTGTGTGTTACTGTTGAGTGTTCGATACATGTGCATAGACAAGTAATACTGTGTTTTGAACATGCTTGACTAGTCTTTGTTCTAGCTGGTGCTTCAGCTGAAGGTACTTGTGATGACAAACCTTAGAGCCGTACTGATTGAGACTTTCAAAGCTGACCCTCTTGGCGAGGGATATACAGGCAATCCGCCGAGGCTGAGTGCAGGCAATGTGGTTGAAGCCAGCTGCAAGAAGATACTGAGGGACTTGGGTGGATTTCCCACAGCCTGTGTCCCCTGCCACCACCAACACAGGGCTCTTTCGCACCAGCTCCACGATCCGGTCCCGGTACTGGAAGATGGGAAGGTTCTTCTGCTCCCGGCGGAGCTTGGCCAGCTTTCCAAAACTCTGTCTCTGACTGAAGTCCAGGAAGTGCAGCAGAGCCAGGCGGCAGTCTGAGATCTCCTGACTGCCTGGTCCTGAGGATCTCTGGCTGCCTCGGTGCTCTGACTTCCCCATGCGCTCCTCCACATCCAGGGTGCACACAGACACATTAATCCTGTACCGGGCATCATACTCTTTAGGGAGTCCGAGGTCTACCTTTCCAGAGCCAGGCTTACTCCTGTCCTCTTTGGCTCCTGGCCCAGACATTTCCTTCCTTGTTTTAAACCTCTGGAAACGGTCAAAGAAAGCCCAGAACTCTCTGTGCTCCGTGCTGCCGGCCTGGATGTAGTCATGCCGGCGGAAAAAGACCTCGTCCAGCTGGGCTCTGCACTGCGGGCTGTCCCAGTCCCAGCTCCGGCTGTCCCTCCGCCGGTCTGAGGCCATGTTTACTGGAAGCTGTTTTACGTTTTTACGCCTCCACAAAAACCAAAATGCATCACTACTAATACATTAAATTAACCAGTTTGAGGCTTTCCAGTTTCATAAACATGTTACATTTAAATTGGATAAACTACAGACTATCTAAGAAGTACCAGTGCATTTTCAATGGTTTAAAGACGAGCTCACACATTGTTTTTAACTGTTACATCTGAGATTATTGATGAAATAATGCATTACGACTGTTAACAAATTGAGAAATTCATTAAAACCGAATAAATAGAGCTTTCCCTGCTGCGAACACCAATGCGTGTATAAAGAGAGCACCAGGGGAACAATAACACGGTGGGACCGTTTCCGGTTTGCTCGCTGTTAAATATCTTCCGGGGATGGTTAGGTCCGTTCTGTTCCGTTTTTTTGTTCCGGCATTAAAAAGAAAAAAGCTAAACATTTAAAAGAGAAATTACTCATACAGTATTTTAATATTGTACTGCGAAAAATCGGAATACAAATATAATTATAAAATATATACATATGTTCTTCTCAGATTGCACATCCTGGTTTACCAGTTATGTTTTTCATACGTGAAATGCCCTATAAGAAACTTTTCAAAGATGAACATGGGGAAACGTATGAAATGCAGACATATAAATAGCACTAGATCTGGACCAGAATTTGCATTACCTTATGACATCCCAAATATCTATTTTGGATAAGCCATATACTAAAACAACAACATTATATATATAAAACATTTTCTATAAAAAGGTGAAAGGAAATAACAAACATTTGAAATTAAATGTCATTCAAAAATTATAGATGAAATGCATGTCAGACCATGAAAATAAAATATACAAAGAATGTCAGATTGTATCAGAAATATTTTATTAAATATTTGCAATAAAACTCACATTTAAAAGATTAGAAACATTATAAATCGGCAACATTGTGGTTTATGAAATAGATATACACATAATATCAAACATGAAAGAATAAACTCCTTCTGTTATGTTGATTTGTTTTATGCAGATAGAAAAGCAATTCACAATGAAACAATGAAATGCTATTCAACATGAGAAGGGAACAATCACATCTCTAACCTTCGGGGATTTCCTAAAAGTCTATAACAAAATGTGTAATATACCAAGCCATAGGAGGTAAAATGGAATGAGCTTGCTGTTATTTTGTTTTTAATTTATAAAATTCAGAACAAAGACAACAAGGAAAAAGGTGGGAAATTCTACCGATAAAACACCAGACAGTGCACAAGGAGGCACAACTCATGTGTAAAAATCACGCTTAAAATCTGTTTCTTGTGCAGCACATAATGTTCTCCATCAAAACACGCTAAAACCACAGCATAAACAAAACACAAAAATAAAACCTATATTTACATTTTAAAACATTTCATCAACCCCAACCTCATAAAATCACAGTGGACATAAAATGGTGTTGCAATTGCTCTTCAAGCAAACAGTGCTTTTTCCACTGCAGCTGCTACAGGGAGTCAAGGCCACTACACCAGAGTGGTGAAGCAAAGATCCACACTGTGCCCCCTGTCATCAGTCCGTGTTCATGTCAATATGGCCTTGTTTCACCATTTTGAATGCATCTATACTCTATACTCCTGTCTTTTCTTTGATCCAGCCACGGAATTTGGTGACTGTTGTGTAGATGCCAGGTTTGTTCCTGCGGGCACAGCCGTCCCCCCAGCTCACCACCCCCGCCAGGAAATTGCGATTGCCGGACGGACTGGTCAGAGGGCCGCCAGAGTCGCCCTAACAGAGACAAATGGGTACATGTGTTAGGAAAGTAAACCGGGCATCATGTATATTTTATTTTTCACATCTTTTCTTGTCTCTGCTTTATTCCCCCAATTTTTCCTCCTACACCTTATCTTTAACTTCTTCATTTTCTTTTTTCAGACAAGACAATGCAAATGCTTTTACCAACACTCTTACCAATATCCTTAATCAGCACAGTATAACTAGCTCATTTCTAGCTACATTTGCGTATCAATAAAATATTTGTGTCCCTTGTTTTAAGGAAATTGTGTGAGATGGCTGTTTTGCAGAGAGAAAGAAAGCAGGGCAGCTCGGGGTTGAAGTGCCTTTTATTACCTGACAAGCATCGACTCCTCCGGTCAGCACTCCGGCACAAAACATCCGAGACGTGATCTGCCCTGCCATCAGGTCGTTACACACCGAGTGGTTGATGATGCGGACCTGGGCTTTTTGGAGAATTGTTGCAGCGGATCCTGAAGCACAAACGCACACAAGAGGACACCATTACGTTTATGTTTATCTCCAACTGTCATTTCATCAGCTCGAAGCTCTAAAAGTAATTAGGTAGACCCTCATCAGAGAAAAAAGCTATTTTTCTATTGAAAGGACCTCAGTAAAATGTGTATTGTGTGTATTCGCAACTACATGATGATCTGTAGGCAAATATGTAACTACTATAATTAAAACATATTAGCATATAATGAAATACTGGACCAATTGCTAAAAAGTGCTGTCCCAATTAGTGACGTAGACAAACATATGGGTAAATAGTTTGGAAAATTAAGGTTCAAAAAGTTGCGTCCTTAGCAAAATAATGTTTCAGTCTTTACCTAAATAACAATGAAAGGGTTATCTCTGAAAAAGTGAAAACTCACCTCCTTCTCGAGTGGCGCCCCACCCGGTGATCCACACAGTGTTACCCGTTGGAAAATTGTGTGTGGAAGACGGCAGGCAGATGGGCTGGATGTAATCGGAAAAGGTGACAGGACTGTCCAGCTCCATCAGGGCGATGTCGTTGTCGAAGGTGTATTCGTTGTAGTTGGGGTGGGGTATGATCTGCTTCAGGTTCTTCTTCACCACAGAACTGCCAATCTTCCGCTGGGTGTGAAGGCCGAGGTACAGCTCCCAAGTGCCGGGCTGGGAGTATCTGAGGAAACACACAAGGACAGATCGATAAGGTCATTCTCATTGTCGGATCATTATTAATCAAGCACATCATGTGGCAAAAGCATCTCTCTTAGAAAATATGTTTGCAACATGTTTTACTGCGTTAGGGGTAACACTAAAACGTCTAAAACACTGAGGGCCGGTAAAGGTTTCATGCCAGTAAATGATTCACACACACACCCAAGCATTACGTTGTGAGTAATAACACAGAGCTCTTAGTTCCGCTTTGCATGTGACAAACTGTTTACAGTGTATTTAATAGTCAAAACACTGAATTGCGTAAGATATTTTGTTCTCAATTCAAATAATTTAAAAGCGGTTGAGGCATTTCAAAGAGCTATGGAGTATCACACCCATTTTTTTGTGTAAACACTCTATTGAACTGTTTTTGAATCTATTAAAAGGTCATGAATAACGATAAAATATTTGGGAACAACAAACTTGTATTTGTTGTATTCTGCAATGTCTTCAAAACGATGTTACCAGTGATATAATAAAATGATAGAAGACTTTAAAGAATTCTAAAGAGTGCTATTTATATATATTTATTGTTTTGCCCTTTAAAAAAAAAAAAATCGTGTTTATGTGTGTATATATACACACATATGTATATATTTTTTATATTTTGTTTATCTTTGGGGCAGTGAGAAACGGCATTTCGGTCTCCCTGTTTATACAACACTTAAAGATATTGATAATGAAGTTGACATTGACTTTAATGGCATTCTGTATTTGCACTTATTTATTTTGTCTAAGTGCATGTGCTAAATATCTGCTATTCAAAAATGTAATCATCACCAGTCATCTAAAGGTGGAGAGCTGCAAATCAATCTCTCCACCTTACCTATTTAAAAGCTAAAATAATTGTCACGTTTTCAGAAAAGGTTTCTAGTTAGGAGTGAGAACTAGAAGCAAAATGCTACCTTGTCGTGCCGTCATCCTTCACGCAGTGGGCCGCAGTGACCAGCCAGCGTGGACTGATGATGGTCGCTCCGCACACGTGACCGTAATTCTTGATGTGCAGGCTGACCTGCCAGGGATACTCCCCTTCCTCTGTGTCCTGACCGCCCACGATACGCGACATCTTGAACTTACTCCTCCCGCAGTCTGCAAAGTAAACAATCAGTCACCGGGCTGACACGTGGCAACTCGTTGTTGTAGTGCCCTGAAGCGGAAGTTTACATCTGTTTTGTCATGCAAACTAATCAATGCAGGTTTTGATAACAACAAGTCATTTAATCAGACCAACCAAACTGAGGTTTTGATTGAGACATACCGCAGTTCTCCTCGTCCGATCCGTCTTCGCAGTCTGCTGTCCCGTCACATTCTGGGTTCACTTTACTGATGCATTTATTGTTTTTACATTTATATGTGAGTTCAGTGCAGCGACTGTCAGTGCCTGCAGAGAGAGAAGGAAAGAAAAATCCAGTTCAAATTATTAAACTTCTTAACGTGCAAACATTTTAAACTCACACAATAACTAATTAGGGGCGGGGCATTTCTAAGCAGTTGAAAAATCACAATAACCAATCGGACCAGACTGGGCTCTGGTTTCAGACAGAGGGTGAAAAGAGGTGCTGCAGCACAGGCAGTATGAGGAAAATAAAGAGCTTTTTGAACATTAAAGCATGGAGACATGTCACAGTAGAGGCACACAATACAAATATCAACCTGAAAATGATCGTAATAAGGCCCCTTTAAGTCATTAGTAAATGTGCTGGAGAACCAAAGTAGTATGTAAAGATTCCAAGAGGACATAAAATACATTAAATATGTGGCAGTGCTCAAGTCCAGTTGCATTTAATTCCTCTAATTTGGAGAAAAACAAGATTTCAAATACATGAGAAAACATTAAATTCAGTGACGTATGGCTGGTGAAAGTCTTACTTCTGCCACAGTCGAGCTCGTCGGACCCGTCTCCGCAGTCGTCCCTGCTGTCACAGCGGTTCTTCTCAGAAACACATTTTTTGTTCCTACATGTTACTTGTCCAGATGTGCACCCGCCTTGGAAAACAGAAGAAACAGAACGGCATTAGAAAGCCGACTGAAAGCCTTTCAGTGCATGTGTCAAAATAATCCTCCACCAGCGTCAGCAGGACTCACCACAGCCCAGCTCATCGGTTCCGTCTCCACAGTCATTCACGCCGTCACATTTCCAGAACATGGGCTTACACAGGCCATTTTTACATTGGATATCCTTTGCATTGCACTCTGGAGAAAAACACATTGATGTAGAGTGTAATTCGACTTCTACTTTTCACTACTCTTTTGGAGTATAATCTGAGTAAATAGTACTTACTGCAATTCAGTTCATCACTCATGTCCCCGCAGTCATTCCAGCCGTCACACCGGAGCTCTGTTTTGATGCAGCGCTGGTTTCTGCACATGAACTGCTTTGGACAAGCTGTGGACGGCAGGGTAAACATGAGCTACACTCGCATTTTGTCAATAATTAATCGTTATCTGGGAGAAACGGAGTCCCTTACGGTCTTTGACGTCGATGGCCTCATAGGTGGCTTCGAAACCTCGGTCCACATACGAGTTGTCGGAGAAGAACACCACGTTCATGATGTTGGTGGTGCTGGTTTCTGTCGTTGCTTCCGGTTGTTCTCCGCAGAGCCTGAGGAAGAGACGCACACGTAGTGACATGTCTGATCTGTTGTGTAATACAATGTGATTTTAAGACATACACGCACTGACTCACTTTTTCCCGTCGACCTCCACGTAGTCTTTGCGACAGTCTTTACTTTTTTCCTGCCCCGGCTCAGACAAGAGGAACTTTTTGAACGTCAGCTTCACCGCCGTACCAGCAGGGACCTTCACAATTGACAGAGACGAGTAGAAACAAATTTAAAATGTTGACATGTGACCCAAAAACCTGTGTGACCCGACTGTGTAACAGATGGCTCACCGCGATGGACCACTGACATGAGGTCTGAGTAGGATAGTAATTTGGGAAGTTGGGAGAAGAAAAGGTGCCTTTTTCACCCGTCAGATGCCCACCGCATGTTGTACCTTTAAACATGTTAAAAAGTATGTTAATACATTTCTGGCAGTGTTGGCTCAGAGCTAACGGTGCTAGAGTCGGTGACAGTGCCTGCAAACATATCAACTCCGCTGCCGAATGACACTTCTACGCTTTAGTCTGCGTTTTTTGTCTTTTGATGTTTCTGTTTGTTGTTTGTTTTGTAAGGGAGCTGCATGCATGTTCTTTTCTTGTGTTGCATCAGTTTATCATACCATACTGTTCTGGGTTTATGCCTAAATGAGTAAATCACACATTTGATCATTAAAAAATGCACATGTTATTGTAAACATTTGCAAAAAGGCTAAACCATTCCATAAATGGAATATGTCCATGAATGTCGAGAGAAAAAATAAATCAAAAGAGAGTATAACAGAATCAAAACATCTCCAGTTTAAAAAGGACAGAGTTTATGCAACAAGTGATGCCCAAAACGGATCCTGAACAACACAGAATATAATTTGGAAATGTATTACATGGCCCCATAGTGAAAGTTCACTGAAGATAAACATTAAAGCTGAAGGTATATAGTTAACTAAAAGACGGTATATGTGTGGGTTAATGAGACTAAATATGAATAAATTGATAGAACATGTAGTTCCTACCTTTACTTCCACGTTTGACTTGTGAGACTTTTGCTCTGAATCCAGGGTAGTTCTTCTTGTCGTTGGAGGCCATCGTCACCAGCATGACATTTCCAGAAGACAGAAAGGTCAATGGTTCACTGGGAGAGTAGTACCCGCACATCCTGTAGGAGAAAAACAACATTATTAAATGCACTGCTCACCGATGTGATGGTTACAATCTAATTTTTTTCAAATAGCCTGTTGATTATACCTCAACTAATTCCACAACAACGTACTGTCATTTGATCCACCACCCATTAGGTTTTTACTGCAAGTAAAGAACTACAATTCTCATTGAGCATGGATTTAACCTTTGACCGAAACACAGCACATCATAATACACTCCTACAATGCTGATTCCTTTTTTTTATAAATCAAGAGGCATTTTATCTCTTGCGTGCAATAATGGCACTTGGTTTTGTTCGATTTGACTATGCACACATGAACATTTTGCCTGCAGAGCTCCTGCTGGCTTTCTGACTGGTTAGGAAAGTGCATCTCTCAAATTGTTGTATCTGAATTGGTCCCAGATGTAGACTACCATTGCTAGTGCTATTTGTCTGGCATGTAACTTAACACAGGCATTGTGCAGTATAAGAGTGGAGCAGAGTTACAGAGACTGGCCAGCAGAGGGCTAACTTACAGTTCTCTTTATCCAAAGTATGAACAATCTGGCTCTGCATGAAAATAAGTGCAGAAGGCATTCAAGTTCTTTCTCAGCTTGAATCGGTATTTAAATAACTCACTCTTCCATAACGCGGCTCTCAATGGCCACCAGGGAGTCGTAGATCTTGATAAAGTCATTCTTGCAGTTCTCTTCCAGATTCATCGTATCGAATTCAAGCTTGATGACGTAGTTGGGGTCTGCTCTCAGCTGCCACTGGATGAAGGTGTTGGGGGGGTACGGACTGTTAGGGAAGCCAGGGGACTGGATCTGCCCCACTTCATTGGACTTTGTGTGTTCTGCATACTTTAAAAATCCTGAGAGCGAAACAATGACTTTTAGTGTTCACATTTAACTTTCACAGCACAGCAGTTCAACTATAACTGTGTTGATCTGCACTAAAGTACATTAGATGTTCTGGATATGATGAAACACAGAAAGTAAATGAGTCACAATGATTCATTTGCAAACATAAAGACTACACATTGCCTTTATTAAGAATCATTAAGGAAAACAACAACAAACGTGCACATATAAATATGGCTAGAGTGCATGACTGTCACAAAATGGTATAACATGTTAACATATATTTTTAAAAGATAGATAGATAGTTTATTCCTATTTAGACAGATGAGTTGTCAAAGATAACTGTACTAAAATAAATGATGAATGAAAATTGAGCACTTACTGCTGAATGACGTTGATAACAGACGATCATCGAGGGCTGTGAGAGGAAACACAAGACCGATCACTTAGAGGGGGATATTGACAGCAAAACAGAGAGTAGGTGCACACCCAGAGAGAACTTGGCCTTCTAACACAAACACAACAGCATGATGGAGGATGGAGTGAGTCACGTGTGGCATGTAGCTGCTTTGACTGTCTACCTGAAGACACCACGTCCGCCACCACCAGAGCGCTGCTGGATCCTTTCCCGGAGCGCTGAACGTTCTCCACCAGCTTATCCATCGTGGCCATGGCTTGGTCCACAGACGCCTCCTGGCCTGCAGGGACTTTGAACTCTGACAGGTAGTAGGCAATAACACTGCCTTCACTGAGAGCAAAGAGGCAACAATTAGACAGTGTGGGGGTGGAGTAAAGTTAAGGGGGTCCTATTATGCTTTTTGGTCATTGACAGTGAAACACTCCCCCCTGCCTGAAGCGCCTCCATTGGACTCCTTTGTGTACTTATTTGACATGGTGACAATATGGTGACACGACAACACTATGTAACACTTTCTTTTGGCTAGCGCTCCAACACATTGTACGTTATAAGCTAAGGGGCGAGACATCTCTAAGAAGTTGAACAATCACAACAGAAATGGTCAGAGCAGACTGGGCTCTGGTTTCGGACAGAGGGTGAAAAGAGGTGCTGCAGCACAGGCAGAGTGAGAAAAATAAAGAGCTTTTTGGACAAAGCATGGAAACAGTAGAGGAACAAAATACAAATATGAAACAGAAAATCTTCATAATACGGGCTTTTCAATCAAGAATTGGAATATCTTCACACATATTAAACGATTTTTAAAAAACACATGATTTATGTTTTTTCTATTGGTGCTACAGCTTTATGGCGAAACTGCGCTCTGGGAATATGGAGCAGACTGAAACAATTTTGAACTGAATTGATAAGAAAACATTTTCGCCATGGAAATCTTCTTAAAAGCAACATGACTGGCATTCAAAAGCAGTTGCATCATGTACATTCCTCTGAACTGGCCATTTCAATAACAGAAAAAGCTTAGAGACTGGTGTGTTTAAATGTTGGTGCTATTAGATCTGCATGCATGCACAGTAAAAACAAACACTGGTTCTCAAATGTCAACTTAATCCGTTTGTGAGATGCTCTGGTAACCAACACACAGACACAGGGAAAGGAAACATGAGGCTCTTGGTAGAGCTAAAAAGTCTGGTCTGTACCTAAAAGCCTGAATGGTGGATCCAACGTAGTATTTTGACAACTTTGGACTTTTGGAATAGATGGATTTAAGCTGAAAGAGACCCAAATGACAACGGAACATTAATAAATGCTGCTTGAAAACAACAGGAAAATTACTTTAGAAACGCAGATGAATTGAAATGTTAGCTCGAGCAGCAGTCTCACCTGTGAGGTCACCTGTTTCGCCAGTGCTTTGAACTCGGAGCTGTTGGAGTTCTCGTAGGCGTCTTCGAACACCTGGTTGGTGATCCGCATGGAGCCACTGTACATCCTCTTGAGACGCACATCTTTACGGACTGCGGGAGGAAACACACACCCACGATTTTACACACATTCACTTTTCTGCTCGTCATATTTTTGTTTCCCCTTCTTTCCTTAGGTGTATTTGTTCCAAGTGACGTTGCTTTAATCTCTCCTTCTAATTTTCCAAACAATCACCACTCAGAATGAACAGCTTTAAGCTCTAACTTGCCTATGAACGTTTCATTATATATCAAAAATGTGTATGCTTATGCATTTATGGATATAACGGCAAATACACACATTCGCTTCCTTTTGATACATATAAATATAATATATCTCCACAAAAAAACATTTGTATTGGATGTATTTGTTTGTTTATAAAATATCACAATAATTACTGCAGATTTAAATGAAAAACAGAGGAATATAAAGGGGAGGAAAAGAGAGAATTCCTTTAATGTATAATAATCCCTGAAGAATGTTCTTAACAATGTGCAAAAAGGACTTTTGAACTATTGTCTCACCATTTACTAAACTTGCTTAAATGAAAGCAATCCGGCACATCCAAGTGCTCTGTAAAACAACTAAATCACCATACGTCAAAAGCAGGATTATCCAATTCGTTGTGAGACTTCCTTGACTTCTTTATTAACTGCTGTGAGAAGTCAAACCTGCTTCTCAACACCTCAAAAACAAAGGAGATGGAAATTGATTTTTAGAATAGCACAATCGCCCAACGCTACTCTTTTAAATAGCGAGCCCATTAAATGTGTCACTGAGTACACGTATCTTGGTGTGGTGCTTGACCACAAGCTCAGATGGGATGTTTGGTCTGAGAAAGTAAATGCCAAGTCTCAACAAAGAATGGTTTTTTTTACGTAAATGATTGTCTTTTAATGTCGGCAACAGAATGGTGAAGATGTTTTATCATGCTTTTGTTGAAAGTGTGCTCTCCTTCGGCATTATATGCTGGTTCGGCAACGCCACTGAGGCACAGACAAAGTCAGTCAGGAGGGCCATAACATTGTCCAGTAAATTCACGGGAATCTCATTTGCTAATATAGAATGCTTATACATGGACAGAGTTTTAAAATTGGCACACAATATTGTGAGTGATCTGAGGCACCCACTTGCCTCTTACTTTGAACTGTTGCCATCCGGGCGGAGATATCGTGCCCCTCTGTTAAGAAATAACAGATCTAGGCTGTCTTTCGTCCCACAAGCCATCAAACTCCTAAATAAATGATGGCTAGGACGCACTGTTTACCCAGCTGGTCTGGGTCTGTCCCCTTTTGCAAATGAGGGCCTAGGCCCCTTGTCATGTCTGCCGATATCTGGTTTTCTTATGTCTGCTCGTGTCTATGTTGTTGTCAGTGAAGTAGGTCTTATCTTTTTAAATGCCTTTGTGATGTGCTGCAACCCATTTTTCCCTCGGGGACAAATAAACAAATACTACTACTATACTATACTATACTACTACTTCAATGTTACACCCTTTTTTATGTACTGCTTGCTATTGTGTTTTATCAATCAAATCAAATATTAAGGAAGGAGATCTTACAGTGGAAATGCCAGACCAGCAGTCCGGTCATAAGCGCGAGAACGGCTGCAAAGATCAGCACACCGATCACAGCCCCGACCTTCCCCGGACCCTTTTTCTTCTCAAGTTTCTTGTTATCCGATGCTGGCAGGAACTGGACCGAGGTGTCCCACTCTGTGTCCTACAAGACACACAGACAATTGTTTAGGTGAATGAATGGTCAAAAGATAGAACTCAATGGCCTATTAAAAAATAAAAACCTCATAGTGATAACGACCACCATTTCACAGGTGTGTGAATACATTTGTTGACGAACGGTTGTGAAAGTGTTTCCCCTAGGATGTTCCTCGAGTGACATTGTAAAATGTTAAGAACACAATAGAAGTAACAGTGTTTTCTTTGCCCAAGTAGATAATCAACTGAAGATAGGTGACAGCAGCAGACAGCATGTGGGTACTTGATTATCTGAGGAATGTGGTGACTTATAGAACCAGAAATATGCTCTGAAATATGACTTAATGCTTTGCTTTGACTGGAGGTCTTTTAAGGTAAAGACACCTGGACATGTTTCATTGGAATAAACCCCATAAAACACAGGAAGGACCGTTTCTGAGTCTTCTGCTGTTAACGAATTAGAAGAGAACTTGGTGCATGAGTCACGGCCCTATGGTTAACCTAAAGAGGTGGGGGGAGGGGGGAGGAGTACAAAGGTTTCACCATGCAGAATCCTGTCAAACCTGTTGGGAGCAAGGCACTCGCAGACCTGAAGAGGAACACAACACGTTTCTGTGCATGCTCACTGTACTGCAGTGATGATTTAAAGGTAGCTGAAAACAGGAAGCTTCACAAACAAACAAAATATCAGTTTAAAACATGTGTGCTGTTTAAAGATAGCAAAAAAAAAAGATACCCATGACTCGGATTTACAAGGTGCTCACTGGACGATCGGCTGCAGCGTCAAACCACAACTCCATTAACTGTTTTTATGAAACAACAAACTATTTGTTTACGCCTGTGTAAACTTGATACTCCGGCCGGATGAGTAGGATTATTTGTACTGCACCTATGAGGGCAAGCGTTTATTTCTAAAAAACAAGTTTGACATATGTCATAATAAACAGAAACTGTTGAACAGATATGCATGGCTCTGTTGTGTTTGTTAACAACATAGAGATCACACATTTACTGCCCGAGGTGTTTTCTTTGATTATCTTACAAGCTACAGAATAAAAAATGTGTCTTAACTAAGAAACAGAGAAAACGTGTTGGAACACCCCGTCTCTTAAAAAAAAGATTTCACCAAGCTACTTAATAAAGATTTCCAGGCTGCAATTCCTTTTTGAAAATAACCCAACTGTCCACTTTAATAAGGCCTACAGTGTAGGGATACATTTTGTTTTAGCTTGTAAACAGTTTCATGTTCCAATTAATGTAAGTCTAGTAACAAAAGACCAGATATATTCCTTAAAAATGTAAATACCTGAATTGTCTGCTTTACAGGAATATACTCATGTTCTTGTGAAAGTATGATTCAATTCATGTGAATCAGAACATGTTAGAAATGTAATGAGTATCCCAGCATCACTGTCAATGACCAGAACATGCTTACTGAAGACTACTCATATCTGTGTACTTCTTTCTGTGACTGAAGGGCATAACGCTGTGTGTTTAGCACCATACTGTGAAGTTAAGGAGTGATATTAGACCAGCTGTTAGTGTACGGAAGAGAAGGACTGCAGTGAACAAGTCACAACAGGGCGGAGGAACCCGGAGGAATTCAGGCATAATTAGCTGACTTTCGCTGATGAAGATCATTTTAACCAACATTTTGAAGCGGTTTCATTTACTGTATGCAGCAGGGAAGAAGATGCCTCTATACGTTTTTTCAATGTGCCAACTTCTTGGAAATATGTCAGCGGGATCATCAAAAAACCTGCAACCTTTTCAAGGAGGTTTGTGTGCCAAAGACGTTATTATAGCATTTCTATGTTTTTCTCATGAACTACTGCTCTTAATTGAATGACAAAAGAATAATTCTGACATATCTTATATCTGTTTATCACAATGAGATTCATTCTTATTCAGATGCAGATCAGAGATCTTCTCGCATGAGTAGAGCCCAAGTAGAGCTATTTATCATCATAAATCTAAATAGAGGAAAAATGTGGGCTTTTTAGTAATTTTTTCTACATGGGAATAACACATGTAAAACTTCTAATCAGTAGGGAACAAGCTGGTTTTCAAAGGAATTAAAGCAGGACTGCTGGATTTCTTTTTCATCTGGTAACATATTTGTGTTTAGGCTCAACAGTGTTTTTGTGATAAGAGCGGGTCAGTCCTTTGAGGTAAAACAAACAGGTAGGGTTGAATACAGTGACATCCTTCAAAGTGTTGTATGCATGTGTTGAATGAAAACACAAGTTACCTACTACTTCATGTGTGACAAAATAACTTTATCTTGAACTCTGCATCACTTCCCAAGATTGATATATAGATAGGAAATTCTTTTTGTTACAGCAGTAATGTGTTCAGGCATTCCAATATTTAAGAGGTGAATTAAAAAAGTATTACAGCAAATATATACATATACATAGGGTACAAAATACATGTTATATCACAAGAATACACAATAGAACATATTCTGGATACATTGGAATGTGCTATCAAATACTAATATACAACAGCATCAGAAATATAAACAAACTACAGTAGAAGAAACATACACCACTTGATTCAGTTTATTTGGTTTTACTATTTATTTATTTTTATTCAATAAACTACTGACAACATTTGTGTTGGAATTCAACAGAATGGCTGCCGAGATTGAGATTTAAGAATAATGTTGAGTGTTCTCTTAATTTTTTTCAGAGCTGTATATTCATAGTATTTAAAATTACATTTGTGCAAGGCAGCTGTTGTGCACCAAATGTCACCAAAATGTGTAATTAAAGGTTACACCCAAAATATGTTTACAAAAATGTACAATATAAGGTAAAACATTAAAAAGTTGCATGCCTGTGTGTTTCTTACCGACTTTGGGGTGTATCTCGGTCCACTATCCATGTAGTCCATTAGGAGTGAACACCTGGACTAACTGCTAAAATGAAAAAAAACGACCTTACAGCTCCTGAACTATTTACTATCTCCTTAAATTATCCTTTTCTTGTTGCTTTCTTGAACTGAAGGTGGTTTCCGAGGTGAACCTGCAGGCCCAGTCGCCAAGAGACGACTCAACGAATTCAACCTGCTGCGAGCAACACTGAATACATATAAACTACGTAACAGAGACACAGGCTACCACGACGAAATGTAAGGTGGTCTCTTTAAAAAGAAAAGCTCCTCTCGGGTGGAGATGTTCACAAACGTCCTTGTGGTCTGAATATGTCGGTCTGCGACGAAGGGAAACTAGACGACACACAAAAAAAGTTTTTCCGGGAGCTTCGAGTTTCTACGGGCGTGTCTCCGCACCTGCAGCGACTTCCTGTTTACCTGCCACAGGTAGGACAAGTGTGTTTTTGTTTCTATTGTTCAAAAGCAACTATATATTATACTTAAGTGGGCTAATGTGTATACGTTGTTGTATTTACATTTAAATTCAAACACTGTATCTATTTAAACAAATTGATATGAGGAAGCTTTCATGCGGTCTATTTTTAGTATCAGTCATGTGATCTGTTTTTGTGCAATGATGACTCACTTTTGAATCACAGATACTTTTTTCCATTCATGATGAGCCATACATTTCATGTTGAGTAAACGGAACCCCCGAAATATATGGGATTAGTTTTGTTTCATAAAGATAAAGCAACACTTTCTCAGAATCAAGCAAAACTAAGAGTTTAAGAGAAACAAAATCCAGAGTCAAACAAAATGAATTTAATTTAAAAAATAAAACTATAAATTGCAAACAACTCATTTGTGTAATCATGTAAACTAAGTCTTTTTTCTTTGTTTATCATGTTTGCAGTTCTCTTTGATTCTTTCTCAATGAGAAGACTTTTGCTCTCGCTGCAGCTCTTCTCGTTTGCGCTCCCTCATTTTTTGTTTTCGATTATGACTATGACACAAACGTCCCAGGTAGGCGGGACTTTCAGGCGTGGCTACTCAATTTTTGAGTGACAGCCCAGTCCTCCAGCGATTGTACAGTGCAGCTGCGGTGCGGTAGCTGAGCATGGATAGAACACCCCCAGAAGAACCAGCATTTCAATTATTATAATACTACAGTGAAAATACATGTAAGTATTGATCATTTGTGTTGTTTGTGCTGTACTATACGGTCTGTTTCTTTATTGTGTTAAGTGAGAAGTAAAGAAAAGCTGCCCTGCTGGAAAAACCAGCATGGACCAGCATAGACTTCATGCTGGTCCATGCTGGTGTCCATGCTGGGGTCCATGCTGGTATACCAGCATAACGACCAGCATGGACCCCAGCATGGACCCCAGCATGGACACCAGCATGGACTGCTGGTCATTATGCTGGTCTGCCGGCGCAAAAACCGTTATACCAACATGGACCACCATGACCTTCATGCTGGTCCATGCTGTAACATGGTATGAAAAAAAAATCTAAATCTATTATTATTAAGATGGCATGAAATACAAAAACATACCAATATTTCATATACATTTACAGAACATAAATAACTGCAAATTCATAGAATCTCTATATTAAATACATTTATTCACTCACACCCAAAAGATTACCCTTATTAGATCTATCTTGCAGCATAAAATAATTATGACATTGACTTCAAAATGTAGCTTTTTACTATTTTCGACCATATATAGCAATTTCTCATGTTTGTCTTTACAAATACAAATGTATTTTGTTTTTGCGAATCATTGATCTATTCCATAAAGAAAAAATACCCCACAAGCAATGGCATTACGTAAACAAACATTTAAAGAGTTACAATTCTGATAAATGTAGAATTTCTTTGAAAGAATTGCAATGATATATGGTTGAAATAAGGAGTATTCTATAACACATAGGTTTGAGCAAGCTCTCTGATTGGTCAATAGGCGTGTTTGATTCCACGATCAAACAACGATCAAATAGAACATGCCTAATCACAAAGTATCCAGTGGCCAACACACGCCACTAGCCTACCGAAACTATTTCCATGAGCCTACATCGTGTGGTTTCCATAGAGACGTTTAGCGACACACAGCCGTTACACTGTTATACATTGTCTCTCGTTGGAAATCGGTAGCTACAAAATGTCAGATTTTAAATTTAATTTTGATTTGTTGGGGGGCCTCAGTATTGATGAATGGTTGGACATGGACACAGACAGAAAGATGTGGAGCAACGCGCTTTTTGCCGGTCCGGGACACGCCATGAAACGGCCACTGGAGGAAAGCTCTTCCTATAACGTAGTACTACCCGTGAACACCACAGCACCACCTGCAAAAAAGTCTGGCATGGAGTTCATGGAGAGCTGTTTCAAGAATTGCACTTTTAATGGCAGCATGAACATCCACCTTCATTCTGAACCCAAAATGTTTCAGCACCATGGACAGTCTAATTTGATTTGATCCGCTAATCCCACACAGTGATTACTCAGATATTTAAATAGCCTAATTCAAGAATTGTTTTCAATAAATTGGTTAATAATATATTATTTACTATAATTACATCAATAACTGTAAGCGGGGTAGCAGGAGTGTTCGATTGATCAGCTATCGTTACCATGGGAACTACTTTCTAGGAACTACTTTCTGACAGAGATGAACTCAAGCAGAAAGCGTAGGTTTGGGAGCAAATTAGCCCACATTATGAAATTATTTTACGATATTGTTGATTACAATGATAGTTTGTGTAATATAATCGCAATCATACACTTGAGGCCGTTCTTGAACGTCATTATTCTTTCACACACAGTGACATCACGAGCTACCCACAATGCAACACGCGCCATATATATATATATATAAATACGCCATTTTCCTGGAGGTGCAAATATCCTGGAAGTGCAAATATAAACAGCTAGCTAACGTAGGCAGGCAGAGCGCACTAGGTTTTTTTTCTGAATTAACGACCGAAGAAATCGCTGCATGTCTTCGGATTACATCTCTGGACTTGAGGGGTGTGCTCTAGGTCGTTACCAGCGTAAACTAGAGCTGTGTGGGTTGTCGGATTGCCTTTACAGACTACCTGCAGATGTATGGAAAAACGTCTAATTTTGTCTAATTTCTGGAAACACCAGGGGCCTCATTTATAACGCCGTGCGTAGGATTCACGTGGGAAGGTTGCTTACGTAGTAGTAATCCAAAAAATAGGTACAGAAATGTTCCGACATTTTCCGATTCACCAAACATTGCGTACCCGCGAGGAAAGTGCGTACAGCACTTCCTACGCCGGTTTTCCCTTTATAAATCACAATCGACTCGAAACGCGGTGCAGCTTCTGCGGGCTTCACGTAACGCCCATATTTGCCTATAAATAGTCAAAGAAACGCCCATTCATTCATTCATTTTGACTGACTGCATGAAGAAGATCGCAGGAAATGACGACAGAACAGCTAAAAAAGACATCTCACATCGTGTCAGATTTTGGTTATTTTGGGGAGGTCGAGATAAATCATATTGTTTGGTGGATGCCGTTTGAACCAGAGTAGCAGCATGGAGGTCGGATCGTCACCAAAATAAATAAATAAGTGGTCCGAAAAAGGTTGATGACAAAAAGAATACACATAGCCTTCCTCAGGCAGTGTGTGTTGTACCGGGGACAGGAGACCCCCCCCTTGATGAGAAACTGTAAGATATGATCGGGGAATCCCTCCGGAGTGGAGTTATGACGACTGGATCTGAATTATGTTTTTGTATTTGGTGGTTTGTGTCCCAGCTGTCGATCAGCTGTGCGTAGCGTCTCCACTGCAGCCTGTGCATTTCAACCCCCCCCCCTCCCCCCAGCAACTCTATATCCACCAGTTAAAGGAAATACAACCAATGTGTTGTGTTATATTACAATTGACCACATATGGTGTTCTTAGTTTCCATACCTCCTGTGTTTTACGAGCGACTTATCAAGTCTTGGCAAACGGCATAAAACACGATTAAACATGATAGCCTAGTATATAAAACCATGCTCGTACAACCTATAGAAATGCAAAACGGCGTCAGTTTAGACGCAATTCTGTCCTCCTGCTTACCCCATCATTTATGAGAAAACATTTCATAACATTAACACAACATATTCGAGGTGGTTTTAAATAACATATCCGTGTTTATTTATTTATCCAAGTTATGTTTTTGTGTGCACTGAGGAGTCTCAAACAGGCGTTTGTTTAATCATTTTAAGATTGGCTTTAATCAATGTTTGAAAATGAATTCTTCATATATGATAAATGAGAGGTAACATTTTATTTATGGTATTATTTCCACATATTTCTCTCCATTCTTCCTTCTGCCAACACGGTGTCGCAGTTTCTCGTCTCGCGTTTTTGTGCTTAGTGCGTACGCATGGGTTAGAGTTTGCGTGGAGGACCGCACATTTTCCCGTCAAGTTAGTATTTTATAAATCGCAAACATTGCGTAGAAACTGGCGTACGCCATTTTTTGAGCGTATATCCCTTTATAAATGAGGCCCCTGCACCATCTTCATCCACGCTGGGCGTTGCTGTTACTTATCACTGGCTCAGTGTCATTTCATTTGTCCAAATGTCTTTACATATGCATTTAATATATTTTATTATTATCCACCTTTTTGTTTTATGCCCTTTTATTTAAAACATTCTTTGAGACTAAATCTTCTGGTTCAAATTTCAATAAATGTAATTTGTATAATCACTCTTTTGTCTTTATTCTACATGGAAATGTTAGAGATTCCATTCAAACCTGTTGATTATTCATATCTAGTATGTTGAGTTTTTAATGCTAAATGTATATAATTTTCTCACCGGATATAGAATGAGACAACACAGTTTTTATCCATTGTGTATGAATAAATGCTTCAGCTCTTCAGACCAACATAGTAAGATGTGAGCATGTTCCTAATTGTGTTGGTATGCAGCCTAGGGCTGCAGTCGAATAGTCCAAAAATCAGCTCCTAAATTCTAACCCTATCGTCTATTCCTTTACCTCTGAGTGAAACGTCATGGGGTTAAAGGATAGTGGACAGGAGAATTAAAAAGGATTTAGGAGAAGAGACTGCGGTACTTTAGAGAATCAGGGGCGGCGCCAGGGGGTGCTTTTGTTGGGCCTGGTGAAAATGGACTGCTGTGCATTTAGCTGTCCTTTCAGGCCCCTCCCCTTTTGGGAGCGTAGGGCAGAATTAGGAGGGAATTCCGTCTCGTAGCGTGTTTGCACTGTTTTGAAATGCCGCTCCTAAATTACCCTTCTTCGATAAAACCACGCTCGCATTGCAGACGAGACAGATGGACTTTGAATTGGAATAGATAAAAATAATCATCCTCCCACTCGGAGTGAAAATGATATATTTTGGGCTCTTTTGCTTCTGCCATAATTGCGTCTTGTGTGTGTGCGGACTGTCACTCCTGTTGACACGGACAAAGTGTAGTGGACATTTTTATTATATCCTTATATGCTTAAACCAAATGCTTCTTATTTCCTGAGATGTGCTTTATTCTTCTATTATATTCTCTTATGGGTTTATTCCCAGGCGCTGCAAGGCCACAGCTGCTTTGGCCTACTGGGAGACTCATACACAGTCACACAAGAACGGTTATGCTATCTGCTCAAGGCCAGAAGGTGTCTAATAACAATGTGGCCGTGTGAACACAAGAGTTATAACATTCCCACTCTTTTCATATATAACCTCTGCTTTTTCATTGTACTGCTCACTCTCGGGCAGACTATCTTATACTCTGTTCGACTTGTGTCATATTTAATTTATCTCCCAGGTTTTTGATTTTTAATTTACTCAAAGAACCTCCCTTAGGAAATCCGAACATTTCCGTCCATATATTTAATTTAGACAGACTTTCTTCACCATATTTTGCTCGCATGACATCCACAATCGGACTCTCAGGAGGGTGTACAACCCCCTCACTCTGCTTTTCTCCCATAACAAAGTATTTAAAGTGTTACCAAAACACCCCGTGTTACCAAAACACTATTTTTCATCCGTCGATGACCAGATATCCCAAATATCCTACTTTCGAGCAGTCCCTCTCATAAATGTCATGTCGAGTTTAATTACGTTTAACTTTAAACAATTTAGACTTTGTACATCTCACCCAGTATTGAAAGCCCCTTTTAGTTCGTTGGATCTCGTGAAGTCAATCGGTTCCACCCCTCGCGCTGGTCCTCTCGTCCCGTACGGTTTCTGTCGAGGTAGAGGAGGACCAGCGCGAGGGGTGGAACCGATTGACTTCACGAGATCCAACGGAGGGATGTTAGAGTCTATCAATCAGGAGTAGTTCACAATGGGGTTCACAGTAACAGCTCAAAAGCACTGTGAAGCATGCCTAATCTGCATTATGCAAAATTCTGGTAGACCAGTAAAGGTTACAGGACCCGGAGCACATCCACCTCCCACCAGGCCATTTGAGCACCTAATGCTGGATTTCATTGAGCTTAGCCCATCAGAGGGTAAGAAGCACTGTCTGGTGGTGGTCGACATGTGGTCCAAATGGGTTGAAGCTTTCCCAGTAAAAGCACAGACAGCAAATGCTGTGGCAAAGGCACTACTGAGGGAAATAATTCCTAGATGGGGACTACCAGACACAATTTCTAGTGACAACGGTTCACATTTTGCTAATGAGGCCATTACGCAGATAGGAGAATACATGGGCATGGACATCAGAAAGCATTGTGCTTATCACCCGCAGAGTGGGGGTGGGGTGGAAAGAGAGAACGGCACAATCAAAAACAAACTAGCAAAATGCTGTGCAGACACAGGTCTGTCATGGACACAAGCTCTGCCCATTGTGCTGATGTACATGAGGATGCGGAAAAGAACACGAAGTCAACTCAGCCCATTTGAAATCCTTTTTGGGGCTCCTCCACAGATTGGACTCAAGGCTCCAGGATGTACTCTTCCCTCCACAACTTTGTGTGAGGATGCTATGTTGTCATATTGTGTTAACCTATCATCCACTTTAGCAGACATCCGACGTCAGGTAGCCGCAGCCTTGCCTACTCCTGCCACTGGTCCGCTTCACCGCCTTCAACCCGGCGACTTCGTGCTGATCAAGGATTTCCGGAGAAAGAGCTGGAAATCCAATCGTTGGCAAGGTCCCTACCAGGTGCTTCTCGTCACCCAGACAGCGGTCAAGGTAGCCGAGAGAGCTACATGGGTCCACGCCAGCCACTGCAAGGTCGTAGTCACAGGAAAGGAGAAACGGTAGAAGGAGATGACGACAAGTGACGTGTCCAAGTCACCAATAGAAAGAGATGACAACAAGTGACGTGTCCAAGTCACCAACAGAGATGACAACAAGTGACGTGTCCTAGTCACCACCAGCACCACACTTGCACTACATACACCAAAACACACTACACACAAGGTGTCACGAGCGAGTGCCAGCTGAGCGGTTCCATATGCTCTCTGGTTCCTCGTTTGTGTTATCGGTGTGCGGAGTCTGACTGTCCGTGTCACGAAATCGACCGAGAGAATACACTCACACACACACCATGGAACATTTCCCCCTCGTGATGAGGGCTCGCCTGGAGAGACGACAACGCAACCGTGAGCAATGTGAATACTACTGGAGAGCCTGGACACTCATAGAATGGTTCCTCTGCAGACTTGCCATGATAGTTGTGTTAGTACTAGTCCTATATTTTATGTATCCATTTCAGCATACAGCATGTTAGCCAAAATCGAGGTATCTAAGCAGTTAGACCCGTGCAACTACATGCATTGCCCCGACCCTAAGAAAGTGGGGTGGGCAGACGCCTACATTTGCTATGTTGAGAGTGACAGTCACACCGCCACTCACTGCTCGGGGGGCTGGACTTTTGTTTTATGGACCACCGTGCACACCGATTGGAGTTATACCTTATGGGACGACAAAACAAACATCAAAGGGAGATTGTCTATCTCCAAGGTCAATTCATCGAGCCCCGTTATCCTGTTGCAACTACAGGCTGCCCAGATATCAGACAAGGGTTATTTTGTTGTCTGTATGTATGTATCCGGCGCCGACCCGTGTGGCACATTTTACATAGACATCGCGCCCAAAACTCAGACCCCGGAAAAGCGTAAGCAACCTTTGACGCCACTGTTGACATCCATAGGTAGATCTACATTTAATCTATACATAGGCAATAACGACCATAGCAACATTGATGTGGGTCAGACCAGTAGTGGGATCACCGGTAACATCTGGTGGCACACTCTGAGATCATTCTTGCAGGCCGCAGGACAAAATGGGTCATGTTATGCATGCACCCTTTTCCCCCAGGACTCATCAATGTCCGTGCCAGTTCGTCCGCGCTCTCTGACCCAGGTTGAACACCTCTGCGCGTTTATGGCTCTGACAAGGCCCATCAAGGGTGAAGACAGCGTAACCGAGTGGCATTATGCTAGGCAGCTTCCCCCACCATGCAGTAATCGGTCTAACTCCTCTTTGCGTGCATCCACGCTTGACACCACATACGCAAAGTACCAACCCGTCAGCCATGTGCACCCCAGCCATTTGAGAGGGATGAAACACAGCCTATGCATCCAGAGAGTGTACCACAAAACGTCTCTTACACCATCCTACGGAACACGTGCAGTTACGGTGCTTACAAAATTTCGTATTGTCGCATATATGCCCCTGAAAGAATCCTTTCTAACGTAGCATTCCCTGATGTTAAACATATTTCCCTCCAACTGGCCTGGCCCAGTGATGCTGGGTTTAGTACACACGACACATCATTACCCAGAGTTCCAACACCCCGACCACCACAAGGTAAAAAGAGATCTGACGTCCGCTGGAGCTAAATTCATGGGTGGCCTGTTCCCATGGTGGGGTACAGTAAACAATGCCCATAAAATAGATACCTCACACGTCCGGCTAGAGAATCTCACTTACGAGACGACGCAAGGCTTCCAGGCATTGCCCCCATTCATAATAGCCTCTAGGAACATGCTCATGCAGCACCAATTTGCTCTTGACCTTTTGTTCGCCTCAAAGGGTGGCCTGTGTCATGTGATCGGTGACTCCTGTTGCACTTACATTCCCGACGCCACCAAGAACATCACTGACACCGTGCTGCATCTTAACAACCTGTTAGCTGACATGAAAGCTGATAACATATCCAACGCAGGTGGCTGGGACTGGTGGGACTGGCTTACATCAGGCGGGTGGGAAGCATGGCTGGCTAGGATAGTGACACCCCTGGCGATCATTTTTGGCCTATTAATCAGTTGTACCTGTTTGATTATCCCATTACTGAAGAAATGCGTTTCCAGCATGGTATCCTCAGCTTTCGTTCAGTATACTACTATTCCATTACACGACAATCCTTTGCGCCACAGTGAGATAGACCAGCTAGAATCAGAAGAGTCTGATTCCGACACTACAATATAATCATGTGTGTATCTCCTCTCTTATGCTTACATTATATTGGAGTCTGTCCTCCACAAAAACAGCCAGTTTTCTATGATATATTTGTGATGTGTTTACTTAAACCAGCGATGGAGTGTATTCATTGATGTGTTATATCAGTCTATCCTGTCATTTGTTTTTTTTATTGATCAAGTATGATCAAAAGGGGAGAATGTAGTGGACATTTTTATTATATCCTTATATGCTTAAACCAAATGCTTCTTATTTCCTGAGATGTGCTTAATCCTTCTATTATATTCTCTTATGGGTTTATTCCCAGGCGCTGCAAGGCCACAGCTGCTTTGGCCTACTGGGAGACTCATACACAGTCACACAAGAACCGTTATGCTATCTGCTCAAGGCCAGAAGGTGTCTAATAACAATGTGGCCGTGTGAACACAAGAGTTATAACATTCCCACTCTTTTCATATATAACCTCTGCTTTTTCATTGTACTGCTCACTCTCGGGCAGACTATTTTATACTCTGTTCGACTTGTGTCATATTTAATTATTGTATCGTGTATTTGAAGCTTCAAATAAATAACCAAAAGACAGCTTTTCTCGATTCACCATTTATTTGTTTTGATCACTTTGACTTGTACTCTCCAGCCGTGTTTGGGTCCTAGATTTCCATAACAAAAGTCAGCGAAATAGTGCCCACTGCCCACCAGTCACGCCCCGACACATGGGGTCACGCCAGCCAATCACAAAGCTTTGATGCGTTCAAGTGCATTATTCTGGCACAGGAAGATTATGTTATAGGACATTAACGATAACAGAATATTGTTGTTCTATTTTTAGACACATCTCGCGATCGACTGGTTGGGCACCCCTGGTTTAGGGGGTAAAAGGTAACCATCTTGGACTTAATATTCTAACAAAATACTTTATCTGAATACATTTTCTTTTAAATGCACTTTTTGAAATGATTTATTTATTATTTCAGTGGAACAATCCAGTTTTTGTTAACATCAATGCCTGGTAGAATATGAATGACTTTGTAAGGAATTTTGTTTCTTTTACTGACAGGTTTTAAAAAAAAAACACAGTTAAAGGTGGGGTAGGTAAGTTTGAGAAACCGGCTCGAGATCGCTAGAATTTGAAAATACACAACCGGAGAAAATCTGCCACTTCCTTACAGAGCCCCTCCTCCAACACACACGAACGCACACATGACCAATGAGGGCACGAGATAAGTTTGTGCCCCGATGGGAGGCTGACAGGCAGGTAGGCTATTCAGTTATTTTAGCCGGGCCTGCTAAAATAATTGGTCGTGCGTTTTACAGTATTACGGCTTCCACAGATGAAAGTTTTTTATGGATTTTTTGTCAAAGCACTTAAGATATTCATTGCTATCGGGATGTTAAGAGCATTCCATGGAATATAACAAAAAGTGTATCTCGAGCCGGTTTCTCAAACTTACATACCCCACCTTTAAACAAGGTTTTTTCTTTTCTGATAACCTTACATATTTTAGTTATTTTCTGCTACCAAGATACTTTAAGATACACCTTGATGTACGCAACACTTAACAAAGGGTATAATATGAAGTACTTGGTAAGGAATGGGGTTTTCTTCAAGGGGTGCAAAACTTTAGGCCTGAGGTTACCTACTGTAACCCAGCTTCTATGAGTATGCGCAGCCGCTATCGCTATTGGGTTATCCCTCTGCGCCCCCGCACAGCACTGAAACACTTGTAGTCCACGCCCACCCGCTAGGTGGGCCCCACCCTCGGGCCTCCTTCCGGTATAAGTAGGAAGGGGGCCCGGCAATCTGCTCCCATACAATATAACTTTTCTTAAGCTATTCGTAGAGCCAGTGAAGCCCAGCGCTTAGAGGGCTGCGCCATTTACTCATAGAAGCTGGGTTACAGTAGGTAACCTCAGTTCTGTTTCATATATATGGCTTCGCCCTCTAAGGCTATCGCTATTGGGTTAAGGGCGAAGCATGATGTAGTCTGCGCCCCACTGGGTCCGCCCGGCACTAGAAGCACAGACACACCTGCTCAATAACACCCCCTGCCTGTTGTGCCATGCGTAATGGCGCATCACCGTCCCTGGCACATAGCAAAACCTGCCTATCTTCCCGACGGGGTGAAGGCTGGGAACAATACGTACCGGCCGCTGTGAGAAAGTAGAGACGAAGGTCCCACCTTATCCTGCGATCATAGAGGGGGAACAGCCGCTCTCTGCGTGTCAGACAGGTAGGAGAGCGCCCAGCTGGATCCCTGATGTCACTCACTCTGACCAGACACTCCGTACGAAGTGTGTCAGAGGAAAAAGGAGCATCCCTCCTATAAGAGGGGAAAAGGGCTGCTCTCCGCGTGCCGAGAGGCAAGAGAAAGGCGCACCGCTGGCTCCCTGACGTCAATCACTCCGAAAGGACACCCAGTACAGGGTGTGTCAGAGAGGAAAGGGAGACATCCCTCAAATAAAAATGCATACATGAACAGGGGGAAGACCAAGATGCAGCAGTGCAATATCTTCCACTGACATTCCTCCGTGCAAAGCCGTGGAGGAGGAAATTCCTCTGGTGGAGTGCGCATTGATGTTCTCCGGGGGCTCCACCCCAGAGGAGACATATGCCTGCGACACAGCCTCACACAGCCAGTGTGACAGCCGTTGTGCAGACAGAGGTTGCCCGATCGAGCGCTCTCTATAGTGCACAACCAGGCGCTGAGAACGGCGCGAGGCCGCCGTGCGCACCACATAGCAGGACAGCGCGCGCACAGGACAGAGGAGATGAGACGTGGCTTCTTCCTCCGACCTGTAAGGAGGGGGGAATAAGCCAGCCAGGGTGATCACTCTCGACTCTAAAAGAGTTGTGATGACCTTAGGCATGAAGCCGGGATAGGGCGTAAAACAGCTGAACTGCCATCTCCTTGGATCCGGAGGCATGACGGAGCCACAGAGAGAGCAGACAAATCGCTCACCATTTTCTCTGATAGAGCCAAAAGCAGTACTACTTTGGCTGAAAACAGTTTAAGGGGAACCTGATCAGGTTCAAATGGGGCTTTGCTTTAGTGCGCGTAACACCAAAGCCAAATCCCACTGAGGCGCCAGTGTGTGTGACACCGGTCTGAGTCTCAATACTCCTCGCATACAACGGCTGCTGCGCTCTGCGAGCCCCTCGGTTAAATTCGCCGGGAATATACATTGCTCTGATGGAGAGCAACGTGTGTGTGCGCCCAGAACAGCAGCCACCTGGCTGCGTTCAGAAGCTGCGCGGATCGTACACCTCCCTGGCGATTGAGGTAGGCTGCTTCCATAGCCGTGGCCTGTTGTCTGTGCGAATCAACACATGTTTGATTGTACAGCAACGGGGCGACTCCCCCGTTCTTTTCCGAGATTTAGAAAAATAGCGGGAGTCAATCAATCAATGTTTATTTATATAGCCCAATATCACAAATGTTACATTTGTCTCAGTGGTCTTCACAGTGTGTACAGAATATCAGTATGACAATACGACACCCTCTGTCCTTAGACCCTCACATCGTACAAGGAAAAACTTCCAAAGAAAACCCAGTTTAAAGGGAAAAATGGGAGAAACCTCAGGGAGAGCAACAGAGGAGGGATCCCTCTCCCAGGACGGACAGACGTGCAATAGATGCCGTGTGTAAATTGAAAAGATAATACATTTGCAACATAGGTAGTCCAAATGTTTGGAAATGCATGTGTGTATAATAGGAAGATGAATCCACGAGGATATCCATCCAGGACCTATGATCCAGGACCACAGCCACGACTCAAGATCCAGCGCTCGCGATCCAGGACACAGGACCGCAGGATCATCCATGACTCCGGATCCCAGCGTATATAGACACCAAAAAGAAAGACATTTGGGGAAGCTGGGTTAATCGGAACATGAGTGTACACGGGTATAGACAGAGAGAAGGAAGAAGTAAGATGTCCCCCCGACAAACTAAGCCTATATCAGCAAAACTAGGGGCTGAATCTAATCAGCCCTAACTATAAGCTTTATCAAAAAGGAAGGTCTTAAGCGCACTCTTAAAAACGGATAGGGTGTCTGCCGCCCGAACACAAACTGGAGCTGATTCCACAAATGTGGAGCTTGATAAGAAAAGGCTCTGGCTCCCATTGTACTTTTAAAGATTCTAGGAACAACCAACAACCCTGCATTCTTGGAACGCAATGCCCTAGTAGGACAGTAGGGTATAATGAGTTCTTTAAGGTAAGATGGCGCCTGCCCATTAAGGGCTTTGTAGGCGAGAAGAAGAATTTTAAATTCTATCCTGTGTTCTATAGGGAGCCAGTGTAAGGCAGCCAGAACAGGAGTAATGTGGTCCCTTTTCCTAACTCTGGTTAGTACACGAGCCGCAGCATTTTGAATCAGCTGAAGCGACTTGATTGACTTCTTGGTACTCCCTGATAATAAAGAGTTACAATAATCCAGCCTAGAAGTAACAAATGCATGGACTAGTTTCTCTGCATCGTTTTGAGGCAAGATATGCCTGATTTTTGCAATGTTACGTAGATGGAAGTAGGCGGGTCCTTGAAATTGATTTTATGTGGGCGTTAAGGATAAATCCTGATCAAATATAACACCAAGATTCCTTACAGTCTCACTGGAGGCCAAATTAATGCCATCCATAGTTAGTATGTCTTTAGATAATTTGTTTCGTAGATTCTTCGGGCCAAGTACAATAACTTCAGTTTTGGTCGTGTTTAACATCAAAAAGTTTAAGGTCATCCACGTTTTTAAGTCCTTAAGGCAGTCTTGAATTTTATTTAGATGATTAATTTCATCAGGCTTGATTGATAAATATAGTTGAGTATCATCCGCATAACAATGAAAGTTTACAGAATGATTCCTTATAATATTGCCTAACGGAAGCATATATAATGTGAACAAAATAGGTCCGAGCACTGAGCCCTGTGGCACTCCATGGCTAACTTTGGTTTGCGTGGAAGATTCATCGTTAACACGTACAAACTGAGAGCGTTCAGATAGATAGGACCTAAACCAGCCTAAAGCAGTTCCCTGTATGCCAACTAAGTGCTCTAGTCTTTGCAATAGGATATCATGGTCGATAGTATCAAATGCAGCACTAAGATCGAGCAAAACAAGAATAGAGACAAGTCCCTTGTCTGAGGCTATTAGAATATCATTTGTGACTTTAACCAGAGCTGTCTCTGTGCTATGATGTGTTCTAAAGCCAGACTGAAAATCTTCAAATAAATCATTGTTTTTTAAGTAATCACACAACTGTTTTGCGAACCGCTTTCTCAAGAATTTTTGAGAGGAACGGAAGATTAGAAATAGGTCTATAGTTGGCTAAAACCTCTGGATCGAGGTTGTGCTTTTTTAAGAAGCGGTTTTATCACTGCTACTTTGAATGATTGTGGAACATAGCCTGATAATAAAGACATATTCATAATATTTAATAAAGAAGTGCTAATTAATGGAAAAAACTTCCTTCAACAGCTTAGTTGGAATTGGGTCTAACATACACGTTGATGGTTTAGAAGAGAGAATCATTGAATGTAATTGTTCAAGGTTAATGGCTGAAAAGCATTCTAGTTTACTATCTAGTGTAATATTAGAACTTACGATTTCGGGAGCTGTTGATAACACTATACTGGTCGAAGGCAAGAGGTCATTAATTTTGTTTCTAAGAGTAACAATTTTATCGTTAAAAAAGCACATAAAATCATTACTACTGAGTGCTAAGGGAATAGAAGGCTCAATCGAGCTGTGGCTCTCTGTCAGCCTGGCTACAGTGCTGAAAGAAATCTTGCATTATTCTTATTCTCATCTATTAATGAAGAGTAGTAGGCTGCTCTCGCTTTACGCAGTGCTTTCTTATATTCATTGAGAGTAATATGCCAAATTAAACGAGATTCTTCAAGTTTAGTGGAACGCCATATCCTTTCAAGTTGTCTAGACTTTTGCTTTATTTTGCGGGTTTCGGCATTATGCCATGGAGCTAATCTATGTTGTTTTATTTTCTTCTTTTTCAAAGGAGCAACATAATCTAATTTTATTCGCAGCGCATCTATAAGCACTATCAACAACATGATCAATTTGGGGTGGGTGTACATTTTGTATAAGTTTCCTCCCCTACATGCAGACATGCTATCGAGTTAAGTATTGGTTGAATCTCTTCCTTAAATGTGGCTATAGCACTAACAGATAGGTTTCTGCTGCAAGAGCTTTTGACTAATGCTTTGTAGTCTAGTAACAGTACTTCAAAAGTTACTAAGAAATGGTCGGATAAAGCAGGATTATGCGGTTCGACTAATAGTTGCTCAATTTCAATACCATAAATCAGAACAAGGTCGAGAGTGTGATTATAACAGTGGGTTGGTTTATTTACACTCTGACAGAAACCAACAGAATCTAATATAGAGTTAAATGCAACAGTAAGGCTATTTTTATCATCGTCAACATGAATATTAAAGTCACCTACGATAATTACTTTGTCTGTTTTAAGAACCAAAGTTGATAAAAACTCAGAGAATTCTGATAAGAATTCTGAATAAGGACCTGGTGCACGATACACTGTAACAATAAGATTGGCTGCAAAGTTTTCCAGGTCGGATGCGTAAGACTAAAAACGAGGCTTTCAAAAGAGGTATAATTACATTTTGGTTTAGTATTGATAAGTAAACTTGAGTCAAAGATTGCTGCAACTCCACCTCCTCGGCCCGTGCCTCGAGCAATATGAGTGTTGACATGGCTGGGTGGAGTGGCTTCATTTATGCTGACATATTCTTCATGTCTCAACCAAGTTTCAGTGAGACAGCATATATCAATATTATAATCTGATATTAAATCATTTACCAATATTGCTTTAGATGCTAGAGATCTTATGTTTAAGAGACCACATTTAATCTTCCTGTTTTGTTGCACTGTAGTAGTTGTTACATTTACTTTTATTAGGTTATTATGTATGACACCTCTATTAGGTTTACATTAAATTGTCCTTGGGCAGACACACACACCGCTAATATTGGGTATTTTATTGGGTTCGGGATTCCTATGGGTGACTGCCTAGGAGAGAGCGCAGAGAAGCGTGTAAGACTGCGACTCTGCCTCCTGGTCTCAACTCCAGTTTGTCATGGATTACGTCCACAAAGCCCTGAAATGTTTGCCGAAATGAGATCTGCACCTTTCAAAGTAGGGTGAATGCCGTCTCTCTTAATCAGACCAGGTTTTCCCCAGAAGGCTGTCCAATTATTTACGAAGCCCACATTGTTTGCTGGGCACCACCAAGACAACCAGCGCTGAAATGATGACATGCGGCTATACATGTCATCATTGATCAGATTGGGGAGGGGACCAGAGAAGATTACGGTGTCCGACATTGTTTTAGCATAACTACACACCGACTCCACATTAAGTTTTGTGCATTCTGATTGGCGTAAACGAACATCATTACCACCGACGTGAATAACAATCCTACTGTATTTACGTTTATCTTTAGCCAGCAGTTTAAGATGCGCCTCAACGTCGCCCGCTCTGGCCCCCGGAATGCATGTGACTGTGGAGGCTTCGGTCTCTAAATTCACGTGTCTCATAATAGAGCTACCAATAACCAGAGTTGGCTTCTCAGCGGGTGTCTCGCTGAGTGGGGAATATCTGTTAGATACGTGAACGGGTTGGTGGGGACCTGCGGGTTTCGCGTTATGCCCCTTCTGAACAGTCACCCAGCCTCCCTGCTGCTCGGGAGTTGCCGGGGGACGGCTAAGAGGAGCTACATTTTGCCGGTCCGCACATGCTAACATGGGCTTTACTTTAACTGAGTTACTTTCTAAGATGCGGAGCCGGGCTTCTATGGCTATGATTCCCGCCTCCAACCTAACAACTATACTACATTTAACACATGTATCCTTACCAGTAAGGGAGGCCGGGAAGTAACCAAACATGAGACAGGAAGAGCAGGAAATAGCACCAGAAGGTGGGGAAAGAGCCATGGCTAGCTATCAAGCTAAAGTAGCTACCGTTAGCAAACCCGAAAAGAGTGTAGGCAACTGTGGAGTTACAGTCGCTAAGAGAAGGAGAGTTGTGAGTGCTTAAGCTGTAGTAACGTGTGATTACAACGTCAGGCAGTTGCCGTGATCAAGAGTTTTAAAACGATCGATTAAGTTTAAGTTAATAAGCTATCAGCAACAGAACAGGCACACGGGATACCCGGAGATGAAAACAACAACAACCGGAAGTTACAACGTGCAACGTGCTCACCGCAATAGGTTCCTCCTTCAGCTGTTTGCGAGGGAGTAAACCTCGCAAGACACTGTTCCTGGGATAACGGGAGTGTTTCTTGTATCCCATGGAACTGCTGGGGGGAGAGGCTTCTCTGCGATGTGCCGTAATGGTCGTCATGGTGACGAGCCACGCCATCGCCACCGCTGCCCGTGAGGCAAAAGGGCTGCGAGGGAGTTTCCACACGCTGCATTTCACTCCGTCTCTCATCATGAGGCGCGTACACGCCCAGAGGATGAGAGGTGTGTGTATGCTGTCCACACGAGGCGTTATAACATGGATTTATTATGACCGTGTGTAGGAGGCATATCTGGGACAGAGGAATGCCGCGAGCTCTGCAGTTTATAAACCAATAGGTTAAAACAGCAGGCTTCTGCAGCGAATGAACCACCTCTGGAGTGTCCCCCTGTTGGAAGAGACCCAGGGGGATCACCACGTGACCAGCTGACGCCAATGCCGAGCAGCTGCCGTCACGGAGAGGGCTGTGTGGGTTGTGACATGCCGGAGGAGAGCTGTCAGTTTCTCCACTCGCTGCCGTGAGAGCCGCACTCTGCTGGCTGAGTTTAATTCCACTCCAGATAAACATTTGTCTGAGAGGGAAGAGGACAGCTCTTCTTCCAATTTATTATGAAACCCAGGCTTTGACAGATGCGATACGAGATGTACCGTCTGTAAAGCGACTTCCTCCCTGGAGCAAGCCAGCAAATAGCAGGTCGTCCAGAGGAAACCACCCTCTCATCCCTCCTCTGTGTAGTGGCTCCAGCCTTCTCTACACAAAAATGGGAGGAGCCAGGAAATATTGAACGGCAGACGAGTGTATGGTCTGATATTCCCTGAAATGAGAAACGCAGGAATTTCCTGTGTTCGGGATGATGGGTACGTGGAAGTATGCATCCTTCAGGTGGAAGTGAACCAGTCGTCCTGGTGAACACATTCCAGCACCTGTTTGATCGTCAGCATGTGGAATACTGACAGATCGAGGGATGTCTCATTGCCCCAGTCTTTTTCGGGATTAGAAAAATAACGGAATGAAAACCCCTGATTTTCCTCCCTTTGAGGAACCCTGGAAATATCCTCTTTCAACAGGAGTTCATAACGCCCTAATAACAAACACAGTTTAGTAAAAACAATCGCATTCATTACCTGTATTAGGGTGACAAAAAGAACACTTAAAATCATACCATTAATGCAGACGAAAATGACAGGCCTGCCTATAGACTCTGTAACACCTTCAGGGTTACACGAGTGTGAAGGCCTACCAGTGGGCAGAAGACGATCTGTGAAGAGAGGTTACAAATATGTCTTAAACTACCAGCACATTAGGAAAGTTATAAAATAACCACTTGGGGCTAAATTGTGTTAAGTGAAATACCTTGATGTCTCAAAGTGAACATGTCATTTGTCTTGACTAGTGACATTGTTGGGGGAATACATTTGAAATATCCTTCATTGAAGGACTCCCTGTTATGAAGGGTGTGTATGCTGTGTTTAGAAACGTCACAGTCATGACACAACCATTCAAGGGGCATGCATTCTCTGCAGCGAAGGACCGCAGGAGCGGAGCAATGTGAGCATCTCCTTTCCGGTACCATAGTTGAAGACAGCAAACTGTCCAAGTGATGGGACCTTGCCTTTTGCCACTCCAATTGGGCAGCACTTTGGCGCAGGCACCATGAGGAAGAGGTTGATGGTTGATCAACCAAAAGCTCCTGTAATTGCTGAATCTCATCTTCTGGAAACAAACAAAAAAGAAAATGTTCAGCATCACAACAGCGTACTCATATTGCATCACGTATTCGTTTTGATGTTATGTTGACACATTTCCTAACTTTCAATGATAGTAAATGTCATCCTACCAAAAAGCTGAGGGGGTACTGCAGAGGTTGCTCCAGCTGGTTCCACAGTCACTGGACTGTCAATGCAACAGTTCTGGCTGAAAAATAATAATTATAATAATAGATATATTGATAACAGATAATAATTACAGAGAACAGGAGGCAATCGCAGGCAAATGTTATGCATTAAAATAGTTCTAACAGTTCTAACCAACTCTAACTATTTATTACAATGGCCTATTTTTATACGTACAACGGAATAACAGATATTTGTTCAATACCTCTCTAAGCTGAAACATGCTGTACCAATCATGTTGCGAACAATCAAAACAAAAATGATATGTTAATCATGAATACCTGTATACATGCACAAACCTTTAGTACGTCGGCAGGTTGCCCCACTTCTGTCCCTCCTTTTTTAGAGGACGCCCCTGAACATCTTGCCTACCCAGCGGATTCTGCTCCAGCTAGATGCTGCTCTGGCCCTGTCTTCTTCCTCCTTCAATAAAGTAGTCATGCATTACCACAACAAGCTGCTTTTCATTCCCAGTGTATTCCTATTCACTTACAAGCATTACAAAATTACAAGCACATAATCAATCAACCTAATCAGTACATCGGGCACAAAACCAATACATTTGAAATTAAAAACTGTACCTTCAGTTGTTTACAAAGTAAATCGGCATGGAAAAGGGCGTCTTCTAGCTGTTCCTCGCTTGGTTTAGCTTTCTTTTCTTCTTCTTTTCTATTTCTTTTTTGGGCCTGGACCCAGGTGTTTGCCTTTGTATCAAACTTCTCCATCTTTTTGTTAAGGCGCAGTTTGCGGGGCTGCACCGCCTTGCAGAACATGCAAGTTTTGCATGCCACATTGAGTGACATGCAGCAGCTTGAACATTGCCTCAAAGTTGAACCTGGTCCTGGCATTCTTTTGGAGATAAAGACAAATAAAAGACAAGGTCATTTAAAACTGGGTTTCAAATTCAGAATGCAATCAAATACAAATATTGACAAATTTTCCTTTGTCTAGTCCGTGACTGTAAGTCCCTCCCCAAGCTACAACAAAAACTGTATCTTGTTTAGAATAGAATAAAAACCTTGCATTTTTATTTAATTTGAGTAAATTAATTTAGTATCAATGCAATAATGGCCCCTTACTTAGTTTAGTACAATTTCAAAGCAGAGCTAAAATTCAGCGGTCAAATATTATGTAATCGAAACGTAAGGTTACACACTTCTACTATCTTACAAGCTTGACCATGACATTGCACTGTAAAAGCACTATCTTGAATTTGACAAAAAATATATGATAATGTTAATTTGTTGAAATCCTATATATAAAATTGTTTTTATAATATAATCTAGAATTATAGCAGTACTACAGTATAATACACTGCAACGTCGTCTACTGTGTTACCAGCTCGAATTAGACATTTTTTATTTCCCTGTAAGTTTTACATAACAAAGACATACATATATGACACTGTTAGTCGATTGGAATGCTATATATAAATCGTGAAAAGTGTAAGTTCTTACCTGTGGGCACACTACCTGTGTGTGTGTGTGTGTGTGTGTGTGTGTGTGTGTGTGTGTGTGGTGTGTGGTGGTGTGTGTGTGTGTGTGTGTGTGTGTGTGTGTGTGTGTGTGTGTGTGTGTGTGTGTGTGTGTGTGTGTGTGTGCGTATAAATACAAAAGAGAAAGTGATAAAGACTAAAGAGACAGAGATGAAGATGGTAAAAATTGGGAGAAGACAGGAAGAAATGTATTGAATATAGCTCTGAGGAGGGAGAAGAGAAGAAATTGAAAAAGGCTCTTAAAAGTGCTGTTTGATATTTCTTTGGTATCTGTTGAAGAAAAAAAATACAGTGAACACTTTAGAATGCATGACAATTTACAATCTCACATATCATCAACAAGCTTTAACATTGTGCTTTAAAAGATATGTAACTACAACTGATTTACTTGCAATAAACATTAAAATATTGGAGGCATGCGGTGCAGCACATTACCCTGCTTGGCGAAGTCAGACAGAGAGGAGGTTGTAGCTGATGTCCGGTGCGTTCATGGTCACCGGACAGTAATCGGTAGCATGGTGTTCACTTACTACGCGACCGCACAACGTAACGTACAGTAAATCCACAACCACATAAATGGATTAACATCGATTTAGCTGGGGTAACACAAATAAATAAATAAATGAATGAATCTACTGGTTTCATAATTTGAACCAAAAGTGGTGCATTTTGCACTATTTTTTATTTATCTTTATTTATTTTCTTATTATGTCCTATTTATATTATGTTGCACTGTTGGAAGAGCTCGGGATCTAAGATTTGAAATGCCAAAATTACACTGTAGCTAGCATCTGATAACCATAGACTGTATGCTGATAACAAAAACCCTTGACCCTTGAACCTTAGTGGTGTTTATATTTCACGGACTTCAGTTGCGAAGAGATCACACAACGTCACGTCCGTTATTTCCACAACAACACAAATGGATTAACATCGTAGCCTTTGTTTCTGCTGAAAGAGGTCTCGACCAGCTAGAGCCACAAGAAAATCGGCGAAATCGAGTGTGAGGATTACAAATAAATTAAAAACATCTGACTCTTAATGGCAGTTTGTAATTTTGAGGCTATTTCAGTGAAACAAGGCTCTTTTGAACATTTCACAGATTTATGCTTAATTCTCTCAAAAAGTTACCGAAAGATACACTTTTCTTTTTAAAAGCTGACCACTATCATGAAAGTACTCTGTTTTATTAGATTTCGTAAAGCATCTGACTCTTAATGGCAGTTTGTGATTTTTGAGGCTATTTCAGTGAAACAAGGCTGTTTTGACCATTTGACAGATTTATGTTTAATTCTCTCAGAAAGTTACTGAAAGATACACTTGTGTTTAAAAGCTGACCACTACCATGTACTTTGTTTTAGTAGATTTAATTAGGATTCTGACTCTTAATGGCAGTTTGTGATTTTGAGGCTATTTCAGTGAAACAAGGCTGTTGTGAAGATTTGACAGATTTATGCTTAAATTCTCTGAGAAAGTTACTGAAAGATACACTTTTGTGTATAAAAGCTGAAAAGTAGATAATGAAGTACTTTGTTTTAGTAGATTTCATCAAGCATCTGACTCTTAATGGTCCTCTCTAAATTTGATTCAGGGTTTGTTTTAAAGGATTTGTGCTTTGTGTGTACAGACACACAGAAAACACTGAAAACACAAAAAAAACATACTAGTGTTTTCTGTGTGTCTGCGTTTCTGTGGGTGTATAATACGCACGTTTCAATACACATTTATCCTACATCTTCCCTGTTATCCTCCCCTTGTTATAATGAAGACAACAGTGCATGTGAAGGACTATAATACACATGTATCAGACACGCTCCCCTTGCTATAATGAAGACAACAGTTTTTAAATGTAAAAAACCACTTTTTTAATTTCTTTAAAAAAATGTCCTATTTACATTTTTATTTTTTCACACACAAAATCAATAGTTATACTGATTGTAACATCCCCAGGACCGTCTCCAGCTTAGAATTCCCCATATTACTGGAGATATCCTGATGGAGTTTTTTCTCTTCAGTCAAAATTGTTAAGCTCAAAGAGTGCTTACAGGCTGAACCCTCAATACAAGCACGGAAGAGAGGAGACGTGAGTATGGAAGTAAAATGATTTATTTCCAATTCAAAACTCACACCATACTGCTGGGGAATTACTAATCCGGATCTGGGAATTACTAGGGGGGAGAGTGGAGGTCCGTAGTAGATCCGGAGGATGTTGGAGAGAGCAGGCTGGAGCCGGGGTTCGGAGATTTGCAGCGGAACACGGGTGAGATGAGCCGGGGAATCAGAGTTCAATAGAGTGAGCAGGCTGGAGCTGGTAGTGATAATAATCCGAGGTTCGCTGACGAGGTGGTGTTGGCTGGACGTGGCAGGCAGAGTAGTTGACGGATTCTGGCAGAGAAATACAGGTTTTAGTATAAAACTTTGACTTGGAAACTAGGTTTAGTTTTCTAGAAATCACTACGTGTTACCAGTGTATCTTTCACGACGAACTGGTGAATACTGGATGAGGAAGCCGGGTATTTAAGCAGGTGTGGGTGAGTAGATAATCAGGAAGATGAGTAGCAGCTGCAGAGGTGAATTGACGGGAACTGACAGTAGGTCAGCCACGCCCAGCCAGGAAGACAGACAGATACAAACAAACATGAAACAAAAAGAGAAGCAGAAGAAGGTAAAACTGCACATCCTTACAGTACACCCCCCTCAACGGGAGCCTCCTGGCGACCACCAGGCTTTTCGGGATGAGCCCTGTGGAAATCCCTCACCATAACAGGGTCCATTATCCGAGATCGAGGAACCCAGCAACGCTCCTCCAGGTTGTAACCCTCCCAATCCACCAAGTACTGTAAGCCCCTACCCCGGCGTCTAACATCCAAGAGTCGATGCACGGTATAGGCAGCATGATCATCAATGACTCGGGGGGGAGGAGGGGGAATGGCCGGAGGGGGAATGGCCGGAGGGGGAATGGCCGGAGGGGGAATGGCCGGAGGGGGAATGGCCGGAGGGGGAATGGCCGGAGGGCACAAGCCACTGGTGTAAACTGGCTTTATGTGTGAAACATGAAAAGTGGGATGGATCCTGATGATCCTGGGGAGCTTCAGGCGGACAGCAGAGGGGTTGATTATGCGCTCAATGGGGAAGGGGCCAATAAACCGGGGAGACAGCTTCTTGGACTCGGTAAGGAGGGGGATATTCTTGGAGGACAACCAAACCGATTGTCCAGGGGTGTAAAGGGGAGCAACAAGTCTGCGACGGTTGGCTGATTGCTGGGTCTTGGCGGAAGTTCGGAGGAGGGCAGATCGAGTGTCTCTCCAGATCTTACGGCACCGACGAACATGATGCTGGACAGATGGAACAGCCAACTCAATCTACTCTTCGGGAAACAAGGGTGGCTGGTACCCTAGAGAGGCTTCGAAAGGAGAGAGTCCTGTAGCTGATGACGTGAGGGAATTGTGAGAATATTCCACCCAAGGCAGATGAGAGCTCCAGATCTTCTGATTCCGGTTTACAACACAGCGGAGGGCAGATTCCAGGTCCTGATTGGCCCTTTCGGTTTGACCATTAGACTGGGGGTGGTACCCGGAAGTTAAACTGACCGACGCACCTAGTGAACGACAAAAGGTCTTCCAAACTTGGGAGGTGAACTGAGGTTCACGGTCGGAGACGATGTCAGCCGGGATTCCATGTAGGCGGACAACATGCTGGGTGAGAAGTTGGGAGGTTTCCAGGGCTGAGGGGAGCTTGGGTAGAGCAACAAAATGAGCACACTTAGAGAAGCGGTCAACAACAGTTAGGATTGTCGTATTACCATGAGAGGGGGGCAGACCGGTGACAAAGTCCAGAGCAATATGTGACCAGGGTCGACTAGGGATTGGAAGGGGTTGGAGCAAACCTGCAGGTTTCTGATGAGAGGCCTTACTCCTGGCACATATTGTACAGGCTGAGACGAATTCCCTTGTATCCTTGTCGACTGTTGGCCACCAGAAATGTCTTTTGAGAAGGGAGAGGGTGCGGTTAGCACCGGGATGGTTGGAGAAACGGGAGCTGTGAACCCACTGCAGGACTTGGGAACGGACTGAGTTTGGGACAAACAGATGGTTAGGCGGACCACAACCAGGGTCTGGTTGTTCCAACAGTGCCGCCTGGATAGCGTTACTGGTCTCCCAGGTGACGACTCCCACAACACATCTCTGGGGAAGAATAGAGTCCGAAGTAGAGACTGGACCCTCAAACGTGAATGATCTGGACAGGGCATCGGGCTTAGTATTCTTGGAACCTGGGCGATAGGTGAGAGAGAAGTTGAAGCGTCCAAAGAAGAGAGCCCACCTGGCTTGTCGAGAATTTAGCCGTTTGGCTGACTGAATGTACTGAAGGTTCTTATGGTCAGTCCACACCAGGAATGGCTGCTCGCTGCCCTCGAGCCAGTACCGCCACTCATCCAATGCCATCTTAACTGCCAGCAGCTCCCTGTTGCCCACATCATAGTTTCTCTCAGCTGGGGAGAGACGGCGAGAGAAGAAAGCACAAGGATGAAGCTTGTTGCTTGGCCCGGAAGTCTGAGACAGAACAGCACCAACTCCGATGTCAGAGGCGTCAACTTCGACCACAAATTGTCTGCTTGAGTCAGGCTGGATGAGAATGGGGGCTGAAGTGAACAGGGACTTAAGTCTAAGAAAAGCATTGTTAGCTTCAGGGGTCCAGGAGAACTTAATCTTGATAGAGGTGAGACTGGAGAGTGGAGCAGCAACCTTGCTATAATCCTTGATGAACCGGCGATAGAAGTTGGCAAACCCCAGGAACCTTTGCAACTCCTTCCGAGAAGTGGGGACTGGCCACTCAGAGACTGCGAGAATCTTCCCTGGATCCGCCTCCAACCTGCCTTGCCGGATGATGTATCCAAGAAAACTGATCCGTTCCTGGTGAAACTCACACTTCTCTGCCTTGACATAGAGCTTGTTCTCAAGCAGCCTCTGAAGAACCAGACTGACGTGTCTTTGGTGTTCCTCCAGGCTCTTGGAGAAGATCAGAATATCATCGATGTACACAAAGACAAACTGGTTGAGATAATCACGCAAGACATCATTTACCAGGGACTGAAAAACTGCTGGGGCATTGGAGAGTCCAAAGGGCATGACGATATACTCAAAGTGGCCAAGGGGGGTGTTAAAGGCAGTCTTCCACTCATCACCTTGGCAGATACGAACCAAGTGATAGGCATTTCTGAGATCAAGCTTTGAGAAGATGGTGGCACCTTGAAGTGGCTCAAAAGCAGAGTTGATCAGGGGAAGTGGGTACTTATTCTTAACTGTTATGTTATTTAACCCACGGAAGTCAATACAGGGTCGAAGAGTTTTATCCTTTTTGTCCACAAAGAAAAACCCCGCACCCAGAGGGGAGGAAGAAGGACGAATTATTCCTGAAGCCAGGGAATCACTGATGTATTTCTCCATGGACTCTCTCAGGCCGGGACGGATTATAGAGCTTGCTGGTGGGTAACGGAGCCCCAGGAAGCAAAACAATGGGACAGTCATATGGACGGTGAGGAGGGAGAGAGAGAGCCCTATCCTTGCTGAAGACCTCACCCAGGTTGTGGTAAACGTTAGGAACGTCGCATAAATCTACATCTGGAGAGACACATGAAGCCGGTAACGGGTTAACAGGAACTGGAGGCACAGCTGACTGTAGACAGTTAAGGTGACACTTCTGATTCCATTCAATGATCCTTCCTCCAGCCCAATCAATATGAGGATTGTGGGTGCGAAGCCAAGGGTAACCAAGTACCAAAGGAGTAGTTGGAGAGGAAATAACCTTAAGCTGGATTTGTTCTCTGTGATTTCCTGAAATAATCAGAGTAACGGGTTGTGACTGCTGAGTTACTCTAGAGATGCGTTGACCGTTTAAGGCATAAGCAGTCAAAGGATCCTGTAATAATTCCAACTTAAGTCCCAACTGGTTGGCAAGTTCTAGGTCTACAAAACTATCTTCAGCGCCTGAGTCAATGAGGGCAGAGAGAGACAAGGTCTGAGAGTTTGTACAGAGTCTGGCAGGAATGAGAAATCGGCGCAGGGTTGGGGCAACAATAGATGGGGAAAGTGAGCTCGTCAGGACTCCCAAACGTACTGACGAGCTTCTGCGTTTGGGCGAACAGGACAACCAGCAACGAGATGGCCAAACTTGCCACAATACAGGCACTCACCCAACCTCATACGTCGAAGGCGTTCCTCTGGAGATAGTCCGGTACGTCCCAACTGCATCGGTTCCTCCCTAGCCAAAGGAGGCACGCGAGGTGAAGAGGTGAATCCAGAGGGTGTGGAAACAGAAGGAGCAAATCTGGGGGAGTAGCTTGGTTTACTTGGAAAAGCAAAAGGAGAATGTTGAGCTTTCTCCGCACGGCGCTCCCGCAACCGGCTGTCGAGGCGAGACACCAGGGTAATTAAGGCTTGGAGGTCTGCAGGCACGTCTCGTGCAGCCAACTCATCCTTTAGTTGATCCTTCAACCCCTTAACAAAAACTGCCCTTAGAGCCGCCTCATCCCAACGGGCCTCTCCCGCCAGTGTGCGGAACTCGATAGAGTAATCCGCCACACTTCGATTCCCTTGTTGTAGTGTTAGCAGGCGATTCTCAGCAGAGCCGGAGTAGTCAGGGTGATCAAAAACAATGGACAACTGTTCAGAAAAAACTCCAAAGGAAAGGGTGTCATAATCCACAGATGAACTCAGTGCTTCAGCCCAGTCTAATGCTCTGCCACGAAGCAAATTCAAAACATAATTAATCTTGGTTACATCTGAAGGAAAGGACAAGAAACGCTGACGAAATACCTTATTGCATTGAAAAATGAATCCCTTGCATTTCTCCACTTCTCCATGAAAAGGCTCTGGGTCGGTGATGTGGAAATCCCGGCATGGAGTGGATACAGGAGGAGGATTTGAGGTGACAGGGATTATAGCAGAAGATGTCAGGGTTGAGATCTGGGCAGTAAGGTTTGTGATGCTTTCAGTCATGGAAAGATTGCTTTCCACCAAAACTTGGATTAACCGTTCATGTTGGCCAAGAAGATTTCCCTGATGAGACAGAGCCTGCTAAACAGCGGAGGGATCCGATCCAGTGCTTGAGGGGTTCATATTGACCAGTTCGTACTGTTAAACTCAAAGAGCCCTTACAGGCTGAACCCTCAATACAAGCACGGAAGAGAGGAGACGTGAGTATGGAAGTAAAATGATTTATTTCCAATTCAAAACTCACACCATACTGCTGGGGAATTATTAATCCGGATCTGGGAATTACTAGGGGGGAGAGTGGAGGTCCGTAGTAGATGATCCGGAGGATGTCGGAGAGAGCAGGCTGGAGCCGGGGTTCGGAGATTTGCAGCGGAACACGGGTGAGATGAGCCGGGGAATCAGAGTTCAATAGAGTGAGCAGGCTGGAGCTGGTAGTGATAATAATCCGAGGTTCGCTGACAAGGTGGTGTTGGCTGGACGTGGCAGGCAGAGTAGTTGACAGATTCTGGGCAGCGAAATACAGGTTTTAGTATAAAACTTTGACTTGGAAACTAGGTTTAGTTTTCTAGAAATCACTACGTGTTACCAGTGTATCTTTCACGACGAACTGGTGAATACTGGATCCGGGTATTTAAGCAGGTGTGGGTGAGTAGATAATCAGGAAGATGAGTAGCAGCTGCGGAGGTGAATTGACGGGAACTGACAGTAGGTCAGCCACGCCCAGCCAGGAAGACAGACAGATACAAACAAACATGAAACAAAAAGAGAAGCAGAAGAAGGTAAAACTGCACATGCTTACAAAAATATTCATGTGTATGCGATGCTACATCTACAAACAGAGCATACAATGAGAGCACATGATACACTTTTGATGTTTGTTTCATTTCTGTGGTAATGTTACAGAATGTTTCGGAAAATGAAGATTCCAGGACCACTTTAAATGTTTCGTTTACAATCGTTTCCCAATGACCCGGAATAGTACTGCCAGAACGAACGATATCCAAAATGTCTTCCAGTTTACAAACGTCAGCCATTCTTTTTACACAGGGGTCACTACTCGTTCTGTTTTCAATCGTCCTCATCACCACACTTATTAAAAGGGTATTGACTACATTATGATCAATATATATAGAGCGTTTTGCAAAGTAGTTTCCCATTTTTATTTTACTTTAAAGTCAATGTATCAAACAAATCCCTGGCTTCAGTCAACTGCTGGTTATTAGTCTTCTTCTTCTCCATCCAACTCGGCATGGATCTTTTCAAGTCTCTCCTTGAGGCGTCTGCAATTTTTGAGATTGTGAAGTAAAGCCTCTGAAGCGCCTTGGATCCTCCAATCATCCGTGAAAATGTCTTTATCAATAAGAGTCTGGTCGATCTCAGTAATGAAGTCGTGAGCCAGAGTCTTTTCATTAACGCGTTGTAATTGTTTCTGAAGAAAAAATCGGGCATGTCATTCAGAAAATCGTGTTGCCTCTGGCTGGGGTGACTGACTCGGCACCCGTTGCAGATTTCTTCTCTGTACCGATGTATCACCCTCTCCACAATATCAACCAACACCGATTTCACTGTGTCCATAAACACACGTTTTGGCCCAAGGAGCAAAATCAGCAGCAGTAGTATTGCAAGATTCGGGTGTCCAAAATGGTGGTGATGATGGTAGTCCAGGAGTCTGTTCCTGGCTGCAACTCGCGGGGGGAGTCTTGGTTTTTCTCAGATCCATGGCTAGTTTACAACGGTCGTTTTAGTGGGGTCCTTCGTTTTAGATGATTTGCTGAGTGGAGGGTGGGACTTATTGCGTTGAATGGGGGAGTCATCTATGTAGAATTGAGAGTTTTAAAAAAAGTTCTTTAAGCGTTGTAGCTTTTTCATTGATCATCTCCAACCAAGCAGCAATAGGTCAAATTTAAGAATAAGTAATAGTTTGTTAAGATTTTACAGAAAAAAGTCAAAAAGTATAGTTTGTCAGAAATATGGAAAAGTCATTGTGTACAAATAGTATGTTGAAAATCAAAAGAAAGAAAACTAAAATCATTACAAAATAATGAATATTTTACCCAGTTCTATAGTTTTGCACCCCATAAAGAAAACCCCATTCCTTACCAAGTACTTCATATTATACCCTTTGTTAAGTGTTGCATACATCAAGGTGTATCTTAAAGTATCTTGATAGCAGAAAATAACTAAAATATGTAAGGTTATCAGAAAAGAAAAAAACCTTGTTTAAAGGGGACCTATCATGCAAAATGCACCTTTGTACGTCTTTTATACATGAATATGTGTCCCCGGTGTTCCAGGGAACTCACCAAGTGTCAGAATACACAACCCTCTCTATTTTCCTCCTTAGCCAAATCTCTAAAAAAGGGGCTGCAACGGATCTGAAAAAAACGGATCCAGATTTCAACACTTTTCCACGTCACAAAGAGGTGCTCCGCTTATTGTTCAACTCTCCACCTATCAGGGGAATGAGCCACGGCCACGTGCATTGCCAAACCTCTCATTCGCATATAGGCTATCGGCAGGCTAAATCAACCCCAGTCACATCTGTGTTTTTGCCTGCTCTTGCCAGGATGTCTAAGCCAGTTAAACGTTGTGCTGTTGACAAACTAATGCTAAACCCGGGATCAATACCAACCATCCGGGACCAGGCCAGTGAGGACACATCCAATTTTGAAGCTGTAAGTTATTATTTAGCGGTGTTTTTCCTGATAAAGCTATCTCTAGCTTGTAGCATGTAGCATGTAGCTTCGTCGTATCAATGTCTCAAACCCAAATAGTAATCGGTTAGGTGTTTTAACATTTTATTTTGTACGCTCCGCAGTCTTTGCTTTGTCTTTTATTTTAATTATCAGGCATTTGCTAACATGTTCAGACATACTGCCGTAATGGCGATCTGTGTGAAGGCTGTAAAGCCACGCCCTAGCCGATAACACAAGTATTTATTCTCCTATTTATTAGTATTTTGTATCCTCTAAAATCATATTGAGTAAGTTATAATAACAAACGTAATCTTCTGTAGGTAAGTGCCGTTTTTTTCTAGCGTTATATGTAAAAGCTTTTGTGATTGTAGTCTGTAAGAACGATCAGATATCATCGATCTGTAAGCTACGCTACGCTAATGAGACATGCTGTTTTTTGCAGCGTTATATGTAAAAGCTTTTGTGTGTTTACTTGTTTGCGCACATGAATATAAATGGGGGTGTGTTAGGATACAACACTGTGTGTATGTATGTGAGGGGACACACACACCACGAGTAAAACGGAGCTAAAGCCCCGTTGGTCTGTTGTTGTTGACGAGGCCTTACCTCTAGCAACAGGCTAATTAGTGACTAGCACTCATTACAGTCAGTCTACTGAGCTCAGCCCCTCTCCAACATATCATCTGTATTGAGTCAGAAACACAGCATGCACGTTACGGTTCAAAACTAACTCAGATTGGAAAAGGCTAAGCAAAGAGCTTTGCTACACTGGCTTCCTGTGTGTCAAAGAATAGATTTCAAAATATTGCTGCTGGTTTATAAAGCACTGAATGGTTTAGGCCCAAAATACATTACTGACCTCCTGCTAAACTATGAACCATCCAGATCTCTCAGGTCTTCAGGGACTGGTCAGCTTTCTGTCCCCAGAGTCAGAACTAAACATGGTAAAGCAGCGTTCAGTTATTATGCTCCAAATATCTGGAACAAACTCCCAGAAACCTGCAGGTCCGCTGCAACTCTTACTACTTTTAAATCCAGGCTGAAGACTTTTCTTTTTGTCGCTGCTTTTAATTGAACTATTCATATCTTAAACTGCACTGTAACTTTTATCCATGTACTTTTTCTTGTAATGTTTAATTGAACTATTCATATTTTAGACTGCACTGTAACTTTTATCCATGTATTTTTCCTTAATGTTTATTTTATTAGCTTTTCTTTTTTAATGCTTAATGTCTTTCATTTTTTGTAAAGCACTTTGAATTGCCTTGCGTTGAAAAGTGCTATATAAATATACTTGCCTTGCCTTGCTAAATAGAGTTTTAAGCCCCATCTTTTGGGATTTCAGACTATATTTATCCAAATAGTATTTTCTCATCCTGAATACTAAATTGAGATGATTTTGTTCCAACTATGTTTTCTTCTTTACAGGCCAGCACCTCACATACTTACTAATTAGTGACAATTTGTACATCCTTTGCTATTATTTACATTTTTCTTTCTCATGGCGGAAATGAAAGACTGTACCTGGCAGCCCTGCACTACAATGAAAACTATAGGTTACTTACGTAACCCCAGGCCTCAGAGTAACATGAAGTGAGATGTCTCACTATGGGATGCGCCTCATCGCAGAGCAAACAGAAGCATCAATCTCATTACGCCAATCCGGATTGGCTGGTGATCTTGACGTCAGCGTCAGGGGAAATCACCCCCTATAAGTAGCTTGCGCCACAACGCATGCATCATTCAAAATAAGCATCTCTTCTCACTTCACCATAGCAAGGAGGGCCGTCTGGTGAGACATCTCACTTCATGTTACTCTGAGGACTGGGGTTACGCAAGTAACCTATAGTTCTCATTCATAACACTCCGTTCGATGTCTCACTATGGGATATTGTAGCTCTCGTATTGCCAGACAAGCTTATCTCGAAAATCACCGATCAACCAGAATTTAACAGGTGGAGTCCCGACTCAACAAGGTGCACAGGACTGCTTGGGCCATGCTTGGAGCGGAGACGTCTAGCCTGTAAAAGCGGACAAAAGTGAGCGGCGAGGACCAGCTCGCCGCTGCACAGATGTCTTGGATGGAAACACCCTTGAACAAAGCCCAGGATGTAGCCAGGCCCCGAGTCGAGTGAGCCCGCAGACCCGAAGGTGCTTGCAAATTCTGACTCGTATAGGCCAAAGCAATTGCCTCCACAATCCAGTGGGAGAGCCGTTGCTTAGTAACAGGCTTGCCCTTGTAAGGGTTAGCCCAGGACACGAAGAGTTGGTCATTAAGACGAAGCTCCTTTGATCTGTCCATATATGTGTGTAAAGCCCGGACTGGACACAACCAACCTGATCTCACCAGAATGCGTGACTCCACCATGATCCCTTAACACCGCATTGCGTGGTGGTGTCACGAACTTTGTTACATTTACGTGTCTGCACCACGCAAACAACCCCAATGTAAAGTGAATGAGGCTCCTTTGTCGTGGTGCACACACGCATTTCTACAACGTCCCGCAGTGAGCTTTTATTCTATACAACGTTTTTAAAATCTACTTTATAGCTTGTAGTAACTCACGGGAGGCTTCTTTTATTTTATTTGTATTCATAATAATTTTTATTTTTCGACAGAATGTATTATGGTGCATTAGTTACGAATTTTTGTTCTCAAAAAACAGTGCATTGTGTGTAATACAACTGTGATTTGTATTAAATTAGTTAGTTTTTAAGGAAGGCCAGAGCTTCAGCTGTGTCAAATAGATTGTTCCCTTTAGTTAACGTTTTTTAAAAGAACATTATATTCTGATTTGATCATGTCCGCTTTATTGTATTACGGAGAGCAATGTGAGCGTCCATTCCCATTGGATAACGAGGGAGAAGAGGGGACACGTGTTGATGTAGAAGAGACATGAAGAAGAGGGGACACATGTTGATTAAGAAGAGACATGAAGAAGAGGGGACACATGTTGATGTAGAAGAGACATGAAGAAGAGGGGACACATGTTGATGTAGAAGAGACATGAAGAAGAGGGGACACATGTTGATGTAGAAGAGACATGAAGATGAGGGGACACATGTTGATGTAGAAGAGACATGGAGAAGAGGGGACACATGTTGATTAAGAAGAGACATGAAGAAGAGGGCACACATGTTGATGTAGAAGAGAGATGGAGAAGAGGGGACACATGTTGATGTAGAAGAGACATGAAGAAGAGGGGACACGTGTTGATGTAGAAGAGACATGAAGAAGAGGGGACACATGTTGATGTAGAAGAGACATGAAGAAGAGGGGACACATGTTGATGTAGAAGAGACATGGAGAAGAGGGGACACATGTTGATGTAGAAGAGACATGAAGAAGAGGGGACACATGTTGATGTAGAAGAGACATGGAGAAGAGGGGACACATGTTGATGTAGAAGAGACATGAAGAAGAGGGGGACACGTGTTGATGTAGAAGAGACATGGAGAAGAGGGGACACGTGTTGATGTAGAAGAGACATGAAGAAGAGGGGACACATGTTGATGTAGAAGAGACATGAAGAAGAGGGGACACGTGTATATTTATGTATATTGTTGTGGGAATGGAAAGATAAATGAAAGAAGGCGGATATATCCATTTAACATACGTATGTATGTTTATTGTAACATTGTCAAAATGAAAGACAGCCCACACACCTATCAATCATCAAACCGTGGGGTCTTATTTCATTACGTGTTGATTTCTATCAACACGTAATGTTGTATCGATGTATATATAGATGTACTACAGCAAACATATTCTCCGTCGGGACTTCCTGCAACAACATCACGCCGTTATCTTGATTCTGATTGGCCAGAAGACATTATCAAAGATGTTCTATTGAGAAGACAATCACTACGGGACAAAAGTTTTCAAAACCGTTTCTAGTCTTCGGTATTTCCAGACAAGTGGCTACTGAAATCAATCTTACTAACTGCTGTCTGTGCAATTTACTTTTGTGGAGCCGGAGCTGAACCAGAAAAGCTCCCGCTCGGAGCTAGAAACTGAAAAGCGCTGGTGTGAAAGCCGCATGAGTGGAACGAGTGGTGTCATAAATGTTGTATTTAATATGTTAATATATTGTTTAATGTTACACTTCACACAAGTCACGACTGTTTGCAGTTAATGTCGTTGCCGTGTGTAACGTTAGTTTATATAATGTGCAGCGCTTCAAACAGTGTGCTGCCTTAAAGGCATTTTATAATGTTAGAATTTGTTTGCAGTTCAAAAAGTCACCACTAGGAGTGCTAATGGTATTGTTATCTTTAAATTCGCCGTTCTTAGCCTCACTTCCGGTTTAGCGTTAAAGAAACCGCATGGTCTGAAAGAAGAAGAAGAAGAAGAAGACACATGGCAGCAACTTTCCCTCTGCTTCATTCATTTCTCCTGTTCAACAGGTTAGTAGTGTGTACACAGATTATGTCATATTTCGGTCTGAGAACTGAAACGTTTTTCTGTCGCAATATTATCGTTGAGCAAACTTAACTAGCATCACTATCTGCTAACGTTAGCTTTAGCCTTCGTTTTCTATTAGTTTTTTTCATAGGCTATAAACGGAGGTGGTATAAGTATATATCTTGTACTTGAGTAAAAGTAGAAGTACCCAGGTCTTGTACTTGAGTTAAAGTAGAAGTACCAGAATGTAGGAACAATCCTGCAATCAAAATGTTCCTCAAATAAAAGTACAAAAGTATTATCATCAACATATAGTTAAAGTAGCAACAGTAAAAGTAGAAGTACTCTGGTCTTGTACTAGAAGCACCAGAGTGTAGGAATACTCTGTTACAGTAAAAGTACTGCATTCAAAACGTTCCTCAAGTGAAAGTACAAAAGTATTCTCATCAAAATATTACGGTGGCCCTGAAGTGCAAGACACCACAGCATTTCACAAAACACTACAGCATTTCAGAAAACACCACAGCATTTCACAAAACACTACAGCATTACAGAAAACGCCACAGCATTTCACAAAACACTACAGCATTTCACAAAACACTACAGCATTTCACAAAACACTACAGCATTTCAGAAAACACCACAGCATTTCACAAAACACTACAGCATTTCAGAAAACACCACAGCATTTCACAAAACACTACAGCATTTCACAAAACACCACAGCATTTCAGAAAATGCCGCAGCATTTCAGAAAACACTACAGCATTTCAGAAAACACCACAGCATTTCACATTGGACGGAAAGGGTATTCCTTTAGGGGGAACACTTCTTGTTTGTGATTGGACAGAGCCAGCCAGAGAAGCTCACAGCTCCTCATATCTGTTCAGAAACTGGACAAAAGTTAAACATGTACAAACCACAGACTGTCTATGTCATGGTGAATACAGTCGCTGCTTTATTTATGTCTGTATGACGTTGTTGTAAGCGTGGACGGAGCAGCTACAGGTTAGTTTAGCCTGATGGATCCGATTCCGATGGAGATACGGCCCGCCCCCTCTCCAGCGTCTTGTTTGAATGACAGGAGTAAATACAGAATTAATGCTTTATTAACTCATGGTTTTTAAGGGGCTTATCTCCATGTAAATACTATGGTAGACCACCCAATATTCGCATCGCTCTAATCGCTCGAGTTTCACCGCGGCTGTCAGCTGTGTTTGCTCCTGTCAATGCTGTCATTCAAACAAGAGGCGCTGGAGAGGGGACGGGGCGTATCTCCATGTAAATCCTACAACAAAATGAACATATTTGACCGTGATTTAATTGTAATACACGTTTCAAAGTGATGCCGAAGTAACTACATACTGATAGCAGTTAGTAAAAACCATGAATTAACGCTTTGACAAGTCTGCAGACAAGACGGCAGGCGAAAAGCTTTTAAAATGCGTGTTTTCTGAATCGGATTCATCAGGCTAAACTAACCTGTAGCTGCTCCGTCCACACAACAACATCATACAGACATAAATAAAGCAGCGACTGTATTCGCCATGACACAGACAGTCTGTGGTTTGTACATGTTTAACTTTTGTCCAGTTTCTGAACAGATATGAGGAGCTGTGAGCTCTGCGTGTGTGCTAACGGCTGATGTGTTGGGACCATACGTTGTGGGACCATGGTTGGGACATATTTCGCTGTCGGGTGTTGACCAATCACGAAGCGTCATTTCTTGACTGGCAGCAAAAACAACCAATCACAGCAGTGCTTCTCTGGCTGGCTCTGTCCAATCACAAACAAGAAGTGTTCTCCCTAAAGGAATACCCTTTCCGTCCAATGTGAAATGCTGTGGTGTTTTCTGAAATGCTGTGGTGTTTTGTGAAATGCTGTGGTGTTTTCTGAAATGCTGCGGTGTTTTCTGAAATGCTGTAGTGTTTTGTGAAATGCTGTGGTGTTTTGTGAAATGCTGTGGCGTTTTGTGAAAAGCTGTGGTGTTTTCTGAAATGCTGTGGTGTCTTGCACTTCAGGGCCACCGTAAAATATAGTGAAAGTAGCGACAGTACAAGTAGTCGTTGTGCAGATTTGTCCATTTCAGAATAATATATCTGATATGTTTTATAATGATTGATCATGAAAGTGTTCTCAAAGCTGGTGAAGGTGCAGCTAGTCTGAATGACTTTGTATACTGCAGGGTAGCTGGTGGATTTACTCCAGGTGGAACTAAAGTCTCCTCTCTGAAGAACCAGCACCTTACCGTGGTAGAGAGGTTTGTGTGCCCTGATGAACCTGGGGGCTGTGTTGTCTGGAACCTTGTGTTCCTGGTAGGGTCTCCCATGGCAAATTGGTCTCAGGCAAGGGGCCAGACTAAGATTGGTTCAAAAGACCTCATGAAAGGAAAAACAAGAAGTGAGGATACCCGGCCCGGAGGAAGCCCGGGGTCCCCTTCTGGAGCCAGGCCCAGAAGGAGGACTCGTCGGCGAGCGTCTGGTGGCCGGGCTTGCCACGGAGCCCGGCCGGGCCCAGCCCGAAAAGGCAACGTGGGCAACACCTCCGCTTCTCTGTCCCGCGGGCCCACCACCTACGGGAAACATCGATGGGGTCGGGTGCGCTGCCAGACGGGTGGCAGTGAAAGCGGAGGGTCTCGACGGACCAGACCCGGGCGGCAGAAGCTGGCTTTGGGGACGTGGAACGTCACCTCTCTGGGGGGGAAGGAGCCGGAGCTTGTGCGGGAGGTGGAGCGGTACCAGTTGGATCTGGTTGGGCTCACCTCTACGCACAGCGTCGGCTCTGGAACCTTACTTCTGGATAGGGGTTGGACTCTATTCTTCTCCGGAGTTGCTCAAGGTGTGAGGCGCCGGGCGGGTGTGGGGATACTCACAAGTCCCCGGTTAGGTGCTTCGTTGTTGGAGTTTACCCCAGTGGACGAGAGGGTCGCCTCCCTACGCCTGCGGGTTATGGGGGGGAAAACTCTGACTGTTGTGTGTGCTTATGCACCCAACAGCAGTTCAGAGTATTCGGCCTTCTTGGAGACCCTGGAAAGAGTCCTGTATGGGGCTCCTGAAGGGGACTCCTTAGTCTTGCTGGGAGACTTCAACGCACATGTGGGCAATGATGGAGACACTTGGAGGGGCGTGATTGGGAGGAACGGCCCCCCTGATCTGAACCGGAGTGGTGGTTTGTTACTGGACTTCTGTGCTAGTCATGGATTGGCCATAACAAACACCATGTTCGAACATAAGGATGCTCATAAGTGTACGTGGTACCAGAGCACCCTAGGCAGAAGGTCCATGATCGATTTCGTTATCGTATCATCGGACCTGAGGCCGTATGTTTTGGACACTCGGGTAAAGAGAGGGGCGGAGTTGTCAACTGATCACCATCTGGTGGTGAGTTGGGTCGAGTGGCGGGGGAAGCCTCTGGATAGACCTGGTAAGCCCAAACGTGTAGTTCGGGTGAACTGGGAACGTCTGGAGGAGGCCCAAGTTCAGGAGGCCTTCAACTCACACCTCCGGCGGAGCTTTTCGGGCATTCCTGTGGAGGTTGGGGACATTGAACCAGAGTGGTCGGTGTTCAAAGCCTCTATTGCCGAAGCCGCGGTGGGGAGCTGTGGTCTCAAGGTCTTAGGTGCCTCAAGGGGCGGTAACCCTCGAACCTCCTGGTGGACACCGGTGGTCAGGGAAGCCGTCCGACTGAAGAAGGAGGCCTTCAGGGATTTGTTATCCCGGGGGACTCCCGAAGCAGTTGCAAGGTACCGACAGGCCCGAAGGGCAGCAGCCTCATCCGTGGCCGAGGCAAAGCAGCGGGTGTGGGAGAAGTTCGGAGAAGACATGGAGAAGGACTTTCGGGCGGCACCAAAGTTGTTCTGGAAAACTGTCCGACACCTCAGGAGGGGGAAGCAGGGAACCATCCAAGCTGTGTACAGTAAGGATGGGACGTTGTTGACCTCAACTGATGGAGTGTTGGGACGTTGGAAGGAACACTTTGAGGAACTCCTGAACCCGACAACTCCGCCCTCTATGTTAGAGGCAGAGCTGGAGTATGACGGGGGATCAACGCCAATCTCCCGGGGGGAGGTCACTGAGGTCGTCAAACAACTCCACAGTGGCAAAGCCCCGGGGGTGGATGAGATCCGCCCGGAAATGCTGAAGGCTCTGGGTGTTGAGGGACTGTCATGGTTGACACGTCTCATCAACGTTGCGTGGAAGTCGGAAACGGTACCGAAGGAGTGGCAGACCGGGGTGGTGGTCCCCCTTTTCAAAAAGGGGGATCAGAGGGTGTGTGCCAATTACAGAGGCATCACACTACTCAGCCTCCCCGGGAAAGTTTACTCCAAGGTACTCGAAAGGAGGGTCAGGCCGATTGTCGAACCTCAGATTGAGGAGGAACAATGCGGATTCCGTCCTGGTCGTGGAACGACGGATCAGCTTCTCGCAAGGATCCTGGAGGGGGCCTGGGAGTACGCTTATCCGGTCTACATGTGTTTTGTAGACTTGGAGAAGGCGTATGACCGGGTTCCCAGGGAGTTACTGTGGGAGGTGCTGCGGGAGTATGGGGTGAGGGGGTCTCTACTCAGGGCCATCCAATCTCTGTACTCCCAAAGCGAGAGCTGTGTCCGGGTCCTCGGCAGTAAGTCGGACCCATTTCCGGTGAGGGTTGGCCTCCGCCAGGGCTGCGCTTTGTCACCAATCCTGTTTGTAATATACATGGATCGGATTTCGAGGCGTAGTCGTGGGGGGGGGGGTCTGCAGTTCGGTGGACTAAGGATTGCACCACTGCTTTTTGCAGATGATGTGGTTCTGATGGCTTCATCGGTCTGCGACCTTCAGCACTCACTGGATCGGTTCGCAACCGAGTGTGAAGCGGCTGGGATGAGGATCAGCACCTCCAAATCTGAGGCCATGGTTCTCAGCAGGAAACCGATGGACTGTCCACTCCAAGTAGGGAATGAGTCCTTACCCCAAGTGAAGGAGTTCAAGTATCTCGGGGTCTTGTTCTCGAGTGAGGGATCAATGGAGCGTGAGATGGGCCGGAGAATCGGAGCAGCGGGAGCGGTATTGCAGTCGCTTTACCGCACCGTTGTGACGAAAAGGGAGCTGAGCCGGAAGGCAAAGCTCTCTGTCTACCGGGCCATTTTCGTTCCTACCCTCACCTATGGTCATGAAGGATGGGTCATGACCGAAAGAACGAGATCGCGGATACAAGCGGCCGAGATGGGTTTCCTCCGCCGGGTGGCTGGTGTCTCCCTTAGAGATAAGGTGAGAAGTTCGGTCATCAGGGAGGGACTCGGAGTTGAGCCGCTCCTCCTTCGCGTCGAAAGAAGCCAGTTGAGGTGGTTCGGGCACCTAGTTAGGATGCCACCTGGGCGCCTCCCTAGGGAGGTGTTCCAGGCACGTCCAGCTGGGAAGAGACCAAGGGGTAGACCTAGGACCAGGTGGAGGGATTATATCTCTTCGCTGGCCTGGGAGCGCCTTGGGATCCCCCAGTCAGAGCTGGTTGATGTCGCCAGGGAAAAGAAAGTTTGGGGCTCTCTGCTGGAACTGCTGCCCCCGCGACCCGACCACGGATAAGCGGGAGAAGATGGATGGATGGATGGATGGAACTAAAGTCTGATTCAACACTTGGTTAGATTTCACATCATTCATCCACATATGTGAAGTAACTAAAGGGATTAATACATGTAGTGGAGGAAAAGTACACCATGTACCTCTGAACTGTAGTGGATTAGAAGTACAAAGTAGCAAAAGAAACATTGAAATACTTAAATAAAGTACAAGTATCTCAACATTGTACCCAAGTAGTACTTGAGTTTATGAACTTAGTTACTTTACACCAGTGGCTATAAAGATAGAAAGACTAAGCCTTGCACAGAGGCATGAAAATACATTTTCAAAATGCTCAACAGTGCTGCCAAAATATTAAACTCACTGCTACACAATTAAAATAAATGCTTTTATATATATTTATATTAGATGTGACTCTTTGGCGTTTCTGTTATTATTGACACTGCTGCTTTAGTTGTTCTGACTGCTAAAATCATCTGTTATTCCTAATTTTAAAGCCGATATTCCGTGGGGTCCGGGGCTCGGATCCTTGACACCTTTTTCATACCTGATGAGTTTGCATCCCTGTATCTGTTATCACCGTATTATATACTGTAAATGAAAAACGGCTTTAATCCCTCATGAAAGTCATAATATGGCATGTCCATTTTTGATTAGAAAACGCAATATGTCAGACATAGTTATTTTGATTGGCTAAATGTATTTTTACATTCTCAGTTAGCTTCAGGCCTCACTGAGGAGAAGTATTGAGGTAGAAAGCTGGTGAAGCCATTTCCTTATATTCTGTTTGCACAGATAATAAAGCTGGTTGGCAAGAAGGAAGTCATATTCATTCGACAACACAACGCAGAGATACATGTGGCGTCAAACCAGAGAATGATTAGATAAATAGAGAACGGATATAATTTGTAAGTGAATTTATTAATGTGTTTAATAAATTCTGGCTAGGACAACCACACAAACGGCAGCAACTTTCCCTCTGCTTCATTCTTTTCTCCTGTTCAACAGGCTTATTATCTGATTACCAGCTCTGCACAGCAGACTTGTAACACTAGCAAGAGTGGAGATGGAGCATCAGAACCTGGAGAATACAGCAGCAGCAACAACAACAACAACAACAACAACAACAAGGATCCATTTGAAGATAGGTAAATGTAAATATTACAGTAATAGTGTACTTTCATTGTGTGGGTTTAGTTAAATAGGTTGTAAGAGAGAGAGAGAGACTCCTGTCCCACCTCCCCATTTTATTTTGAGTTGGGCAATAGCCGCGTTCACACTGCGGTACTTTTCCCACAAAGGTTCATGCGAACTTAGTTCATGCGAACTCTTTAGTTCGCATGAACTAAGTACAGATCGCGTTCACACCAGAAAAAGTCCCTGGGGGTGGATTAGGCAAATGAAGCCGCTGACGTCACTTCTTCTTCTTCTGCTGGCAGGCCGCAACCCACTTCACGGCGTATACTGCCGCCCAAAGTCCCCGGCCGGAAGTTCCCGGAGTTGGGGACTGGCTTCAGTAGAAGCTGCTGGGAGTCCCAGCAGCTTCTACTGAAGCCTTCCGAGTAAATCGCCAGAACGCCGACACCTCCTCATCTCCACCGCTCCCATGTTTTATTTTGTGTTGCCATAAGTTAGTCTCTCTGCGTTTCTGCGCTGGGCTAATGCTAATGCTAATAATGCTAATGCGAGGATAATAAAATGGCGGCTTCACAAAAACTTTTTGGGAGTTTTACGGGGCGTGGTTTGCAATTCGCCCAGCCAATCAGGAATATAGCTCTTTTCTCAAAAAAGAGCCGCTCGAAAGTCCCTGCTTTCTAGCAGGGACTTTCGAGGGGGGTAAAAAGGTTCGCATGAAACTACTTTTAGTACCGGCTCTTTTTGGTGTGAACGCGATCATGAACTAAGTTCGCATGAACCTTTGTGGGAAAAGTACCGCAGTGTGAACGCGGCTATTGTTATTTGTGCTTGAGAAACATTCCACTTGAACTTTATATTTTAATGAACTTGGTAGTAATTATTGTCCTATATTTCTTTCCCATTTCACAGCTGCCTGCGCCTAGCAGCAAGAACCTCTATCTGTGCCTGCACCCAGGTCAAGATCTACCGTGGCTCAAGGGCCTTCACCAGAGCCACCACCACCAAGGACCAGCATCACTACAGCAGCCTCCATCTGTGCCTGCCACAAGATTAAGATACACCTCGGTACAAAGGCCTCCACCACAGCCATCACGATCAACCCAGCCAGCAAAGAAGTCTCGCCTAGCACACCTCTCTCCCGCCGACACAGCCACCAGCAGCCCATGCACCAGGGCTCTCGACTAACTTTTTTCCCCATCCTCCCGGAACCGTCCCGAAATACAATATAAGCCGTCCCGAAATTAATGTGGACCGTCCCGAATTTAAAATGTTAGTTTTTCTACATTATCATGAGTTAAAATCATTCAAAGTGACCTTTAACATAAATAAAACATCATACAAATCATTAGATGATAATTCATCAACCTTTTTATTTGAGTAAATCACATAAACAAAGGCCAAATATATTAAAAGAACACACACATGAGAAAATTATTCTAATATTGAATCCAATCAAGTCCCATCCAATTAACAAAAAAATCCAACACTGTCCTGAAGACAGAACCCAGAGTAACCACTAACCAGGATGACAGTCTGTAACACAGTCAGGAGACCTTTACGAACGGCCCCGCCCCCTCGCACCCAGACGGGAAAGAGAGATCTCGTCTTTACCACTGTCTTTAATAATTCCGGTCCGGGCCCCGTTTAATACCGGGGCTCGGTACCCATCCCTACATGGGGAGAGGCGCAGCATATTGCTAAGGACTAAATACGATGGAGGGTTCTCATCTCAGCCTTATTACCCATAGGGAATGAAGAGGAGTAAGTAAATAAAGAGGCCGGCGCTCCAGGGTCTGGTTCTGCTGTGCATTTTTGTGATGTAATGGTAAAACATTTCAGAATTCCTCCACGGGATGCCATTGTACATCACTCAACCCGCGAAATACACACACTCAGTACATAGCTAGACCCGGGCCAGGAATTCACTGGCACAGCCAGCTGGGCGGCTGGCTTACAGTCAGCGGCACAGCTGTAGCAACATGTGTGTATTTCGCCGGTTTCTAAATGTTTTGTGCATGTGTGTTTATCATGGTGTTATGTTAACAAGGAGGTTTAATAACTGTGTGCTACACAAAACGTGCAGTCGGTTTCATTTTCATCGCCGTTTGTAGTAGAGTTAGCAGGGTATTTTATTTTAACTCTCGTCCCCAAAATTATTTTTATCCTCCCCGACACTCCGACGACGGGACGTCCTTAAGCTCCTGCCATGCCATGCACCATCACCCCCACCTACACAGCAGCCAGACCCACTGTCTTGGAAGACAGACAAAGACCATGGCACTGCTCCCCCTGTCTTTACATTTATAATGAATATTGGTTGAGAAAGTTCTGATATTTTCAGGATTCGTACGGTCATTAAAAACCTGGAAAAGTCATGGAATGTAATATTTTTCACAAAGTTTTTGAAAAGTCATGGAAATATAACTAAAGTTGCATCAAATATAATTTATATGTTATCTAATTGCCGAAATAGTAATACTATAATGATAATAAATACTGTATCGTATAATGAAACGTAAAATGGCAACTGTGGCAGTATTTAGCTGGTGAGAGATGTTTACAATCATGCCCTCTAGTCTACAGGAGCTACTATTTGATATAAAGATGCCAAGCTGTCAGGGAAGTGCAGTTTCAACAATGTATGGCTTCTAAAGAATAAGTACCAATTGTGGTTATCAAAAGACATTGACCCAAGACGTGCTAAATGCAAACTGTGTTGTAACATATTCGAATATGGGCGAGGCACAGCATGCTAGCCACATGAAAGAGTCATTTAAAATCACTGGTGAAAAAGTGTATGAACCCTGTATTGTAAATATTGAGATTTTACAGTTTCTTATGTTAACATAAATAGTTGGTTGAAAAAAAAAGTTGTAATGCTCAATTTGTATTTGTACACATCACATGAACCCCCAGTATGGAATATGAAAGTCATGAATCAGTCCTGATGTAACTTTTCTGTGGTGAAAGTAGAGTGATAGAACTATTTTACTCCAAATTCTAATTTAGACATGAACAACACTATATATGCCTAGTGCTGCGTACCTGGACTCACATTCAGGTTCAGGTCCGGACTCAAGTCCAGAGGTTCAGGTTCAGGTCCGGACTTATAAGTCCGGACCTGTACCCATGGCTTGTGTCAAGTTGTGTGAGTAACTAAAGTGAACTTCTTGTGAGCTAATTATCAATTTAAAATTAACAATAATCAACTCAAATTCAAACTCGTCAGGTTTATTGTGCTCCCTTCCCACTTGTGTCTACATTTCTCTACAAAGTACAAATGTAGAAAAAACACTTTTTGCCACTTAGTCTACAAATGACTTATGACAGCAACTACAGTGAACTACTACAAAGTTCAAACATTATTTCATTTACCAAACTAAAGTAACCAAACAGTCCCTGAGCTGACTGAGCCTAAATCCCTAAAGCGTTGCTGACAGGTAGAGTGTAGAGTAGACTATACGCATTACACTGTTACACACCTACTATACAGTATACACTGTAGTGACTATACAGTCAGAGTGTACTGTACTGTCTGTACACCATGTCTTTTCTACAACTCTACATGTGTACATTATACAGTACATAGTGATGTACATACATACTGTTAGAAATTAAAATCAATGTTGATATGGGCGTAATTTTGAATTAAATACACTATTTAATTTAAATCAGTTTTATTCTGAAAAAACCGGAAGTTCACACTATTAACTTAACCAATACATTTATTCTGAAAATTCTTCACTTCCGGTTAGCATTAGCATGTGGCGAAAGGCTACGTTTTCAAACCGTGAATCGAAGGTGAAATGACATGTGATGTTGTACACTGAGCACACTGGGATTAGCACTCATTTATTGACGCTGAATAACGTTCATCAGGGAATGTTTAAATAACCACAGACACCAGAATATACGTAAGTGCTAGTTTTTTTGCGAGTCCAAGTACCGGTTCCCGACGTTCCGGTTTTAACCGGACTTGAACCGAAACTTTTTACAAGTCCAGTACCGGTTCGGCTTGCCGGTACGCAGCACTATATATGCCTATAGTGTAATTCATATATTCACTACTTTTGTGAACCAAAAACGTTGGTAAACCAAAACTGAAACACCAAAAAAAAATGGATGACATGAGTACATCTGTGTTTTCCAAAAATCTGATTTCTAAGCTAAGTATCTCATAAGACAGTGGCTCTAAGGTGAGTGACATTGCATTTCTAGCAAGACCAGAGACTGATCATTTTGATATGTTACACCATGCCATGCTATAAGAAGTACTTTTAAAAGGTGATTTAAGGAGACATAAATACCCTTCACTTCAGTAAGATAAGGTAAGGCGATTGTATTTTAAAAGACAATGAAGGCAGGTTATATTGATTGATATATTTATTATATTGAAATCCAATTTAATACATAGTCCCCTGAATCTGGAATAACGTACAATTTACAGCCTCACAATGTCAGGAACTTTTCATCTACAGATTGCTTTGGTCTGGTTTTGCTCTTCACTGATTGGTTACTGAGACTTTGAACTCAAACGGACATCCCCGTTTATAAAACGGACCTCCGTTAATCCGCGCGAAACTACACGCGAATATCATCCTAGTTTGTATTTAGTTTCTAGATTTGTAAACAAATCCAGAACCTTTGAAATATGTTATTGAAAAAAGACCAAGAATAATATAAACTGTACCATGTGTCCTTTTGTGTCCTTCTGTAGTCCATTTGTGGTTTGTCTTGTTTCACCCCGGCTGATATATCACAAAATCCACTGTTTAAATTGTTCCCTATATTGCCCTATAGGGGCAATATAGGGAACAATTTAAACAAACTATCCTATGTGTCCTTGGGTGTTATGAAAGGCGGCCCCCCAAAATAAATGTATTATTATTATTATTAAGAAGAACAACTTGCTGTGGTGTGGAGGGATGTAGGAAGCAGGAGCAGGTGGGAGAGATGGGACTTCAAGGTTATTTTGTTTTAAATGTGTCTTGGAGATAAGGACCAGCTGTACACAATAAAATACCGTACAACACAAAACCAATAAGACACACGGTGACACATGGCACACCAACAATCAATCATCGTCCAGCCTCAGCTTTGGTATATCTTTTCACAACCATGTTATGGGTTTATTAGGACTGAGCAAACAAACATATGTGGTGATCCCACGGGTTCTTGTTTGCAGACAGCGGCAATTGGAGCATCCGTAGGCTGCACAAAAGGTCCGGCATAGTCAGGTACTTCTGTAAACACAAGCCAGCAAATTCCTGTATCATAATGCAAGATGTTTTTAACAAGCCAAACCACTTGGAAGAAATCATGTGTACTTAAGTTATGTTGAAAGAAAGAGCAGTTCTGCCTCTCCCACTGGTTGTAAAGTTGCTGGGTGAACTTTGTAATACTAGGTCTCACTCACAGCCTCTTGTTATTAGCCAGCTAATACAACCACATACACAAAGAAAAGCTGCAATTTCAACATGTCCAAGCATCCTGTATCATAGCCATGCTATCATGTTTATAATAAACCAAACCGTTTGTAAATCAGTCAAGATTCAGTGAGTTAAGAGTATTTTGTGCAGATCACTCACCTTACAACAGCTACCATAACGCGAATCAGAGTAACGTTAACTGTAGCAAGATGGCGGCCGGTCAGCTACGCTGGAAAATCTCCCATGAGCCATCTTGTGTTTATATATATCTATGGTGGAAGGTGTCCTGAGGGTGGAAGGTCTGCACCGGAACTGTCCTGAGAGTGGAGGTCTGCAGGCACATAGACCCTGCAGGGGTTGTCTGGGGGGATTCTCTCCCAGGAGATTTTTTAAAATACTAACATAAAATACACATTCTGGTACTCTGTTGAGAAGACAAGTAAATACATCTATTACTACACGACATATTTAAAAAAAATGAATGCCATTTTTTTGTTTGTTACTTGTTCTGAAAGCTGAACCTGCTGCTCCTCACAGAGAGAAGAGGCGTGTGAATGACTTTACTTTGTGGGATAAGGGTGATAGCCCCCATTGTTCTGTGTGTCAAAATGAAAGACAGCCCACACACCTATCAATCATCAACCGTGGGGTCTTATTTCATTGTGTTGATTTCTATCATTCCTTGAATACGAATTGCCTTGTTCGATACTCGTTACATATTTTACGGTTTTGGGATTGTCCAGCTACAATTTTTTAAAATATAAATATGTCAAATTGTACAATTTAATAAAAGAAAATTGACAATGTAATTAAATGTTATGCAAATGTTCTTCAGCCCTAAATTAATGTGTACCTTAATTTGTCTTGGCCCATTAAATAATACAATTATTGAACATTTTGAAAATTCTATCAATCCATCAATGAAAAGACGAGACGTTCATATGGAAGTTGTGAGTTTATTGATGTGTATCCCCCCGTAACCATAAGTCTGTTTCCATTGGTGTCAATCACATTTCTTTTTAAAATCACTAATATACACATTAGTTCCCAGTCCCTTCCCACAATCAAGCAGGCAGTTACAAGATTGAAGCCGTTTGGGTGCATAGTGAGACAGTCACATACAGAGATACTGTCACAGGAAGAGGAAAAAATAGAAAACAAGAAAACAAACTTAAAAATATATATCATATCATTTCATATAAGAACAATGCACACCACAGGTAATCCTCCGGAAAAAAACCATGATTGCAACATCAACTATACAGGCATACAAAGACAATACTGAGAGAGAAAAGAGGATTCTAGGATTCAGTTTACTTGTTTGTGTCATTCTCTACCTGTAAAAACACACAAGTTAGCCTTTTTATTTTGTTTGTAAAAACCAGCTCACCAAGCCTTGTCTTTCTGTGTGTCTCTGTCTGCCTGCACAGCCCTCCAGCTCCAAGTTGTCCTTCAATTGGCTTTGATCCAGGGCCGGCACTTGCTTTTCTGTCTACCCATACATCTGAACATCTAGATTGTTTAAGTCCCAACATATTAAATAAACTATCCACCAGATTTATTTTCTAACAATCCCCAAATTTGTATATTCAGGGTCAGAAAACTTCGTATAAGCTACATTCTCTCTCATTGGGGGCCCCCTGGTGGCAGATGGGCCCTCTCTATGGTGCTCCTTGTATTGTTAGTGCCCCTAGACCGGCCCTGTGTTGATCTATCAGACTGTTACGCTTTATGACCAGCAAAGCCAACAGCTGCTCCAAAATATGTGTGTGTACATCATACCTACATTAGTTTTTCAAGTCATTTTTCTGGTGCTCGGTTTTTGCTACAGATAATTTGTGCAAAAAAACAAAAACAAACAAATGTCATCGCCCTCTGTCACTAAATCAAGCCATGTATGGGAAAAAAGCTTCCAGGATACATTCAACTATGTAACACATGTCAATATTTAATCTACCAATGTTTGCTGTTTCCCTATTGATAAATGGTAGTGGTTGTGTGTTTGTAGGGGGGAAATGTTATCACATTCACTTAGTAAGGGTTTAGAGTAGGTTTGTGTGATGTGTTTGAGCTGGGGGTCTGTGCACACCTCCCCCCTCCCCGACTCTTTCTCACAGTGTGCCTGCAAACACGACTCATGACCGCTAAGCTAAGAACCCCAAACTGACTCTTCCCTGGGAAAACAAAAGGTGAATTAAAACATCTATTCTTATATATATATATATATATATATATATATATTTAAACTGTATATGTATATTTTGTCTGTTATCATAACAAAGAACGGAAAGTAAATAATTCATGATTTCATTTTTTTTCTCATTTGTTGTTTCACTATACATTTTAATCGGTACAAAGAACCTTCATATACAGGCAATCTATTGAGAGGAAAAAATAAACAAAATAAAAACACCAATTCTTTTTTGAGAGAAACCATCAGAAACTGCATGAAGGACACCTGCATGATGAAAATTAGTACTGTAGTGTCTGGTGTGCCGGTTTGATGATGGCCACTCAAATACATTTAAATGTTGTTTGATTTGCCTTTTACTTAAAAAAAAAAGAAAGAAATAAAACGTCTGAAGAATTGTTATACATCTTGATCTGAAGAGAGTTGTATTGATAATTACAGAGAAATCTGCAGAATTACATTTTCCGTAATGCAAAAATGGCAGATACATCACCTTTGAAAAGAAATATGATCAAAAAGAGCTCTATAGTACAATAGTAGTAGCAGTAGTAGCAATATTTAAGGATTGTTTCGAACAAACCAGTAAATGGAGTTTGGATGTACGCAAATGATTTTAACAATAGCATATGTTATTGGTCAGTAGTATGTTCCCCCTCTGTGACTCCACAGCGCCCCCTGTAGGCTCTTGTTAGATCTGCATCTGCTCCAGATATTTGTAGGTGGGGTTCTCGTAGCCGTGGTTCTGCATCTTGCTGAGGTGGCGTTCCTCTGGTGTCAGCATGGGGTCAACCTGTGAGACAAGCACACTGTTAATGGCTGACCTAAACAGGGGCACCATCACACCATGCCATCTTTTTGAAAGGGGCCATATTATGCTATTTCAAATGTTCCCTTTTCCCTGTAATGTGTGATATCGTTTGTTGTGCATGTAAATGCTCGGCAAAGGCTAAAATAGCAACTTCTATTGGCTAGCAGTCCTAAACACTGTAGGCTAAGGGGCAGGACATCTCTAAGTGGTTGACTAATCACAACAGAGCCGGCCAGCTAACCAATCAGAGCAGACTTGGTTCTGGGTTGAAGACCGAGGGTAAAAAGAGGTTCAGCACAGGCCATATGACAAAATAAAGAGCTTTTTTTTAACATTAAAGCATGGAAACATGTCTCAATAGAGACCCAAAATACAAATATGAAGCTGAACATTTGCATAATATGTCCTCTTTAATTTACAGTCTTTCTGTGCATATTTGTCTTTGTTATATTGTTATCTTTATTTGTTCTTTCCGTTTTAAAATATATAAATATTTTAGGAATTATATAGTTTGAATGAAAGAGTTGACGTAAATGTTCTTAGATAATATTCTTTCATGCTAAAATGTTTATATATTTTTCAATAGGAAAAAAAGTGATAGTAAAGTATCGCTATAATTAATATAGACATTCCAGGAACAGATGAACAAAAGCATGTGTAAGCAAATTTAAATGTATGTTAACTCCTGCACTCAAACAAGGTCAGAGTGCACTTACAACTTGCTGTGTGGATCGTATGCAAATGCTGCAGGGACAATGATCCAATTTGCTTGACATCGACCCCCTTTACATAACCCCTGACGATTCTATTGAAATCTGACACCAGGAATAAGACTGATCGCACTTCTTTGAGATCCAGGTAACAGGTGCCTTACCTCCACAATGCCGTGACTGATGGTGCCGTATTGCCTCTTCCTCAAAAGCACCAGACTGATCATAATCACGGTTGCTATGGCCACCGCGATCACCAGCAGGCCGATCAGCGCAGTGCTGCCGAAGCTGAATTCCTCTCCCAGGGGGCGGTAGGTCTCCTAAGGGGAAACAGGTGGGAGAGCAACAACAATACTGTCAGACACAGCAGAGGTACAAATTAAGACATTGTACACATATACCATCTAGTTATCTTGATCAGGTATGTTTTCATATGCTGAATAGATTTTCAAATTCTTGTTATCATGCTGCTATATGACCATTTTGAATAAAGCTCCCGCCCAGACACCTCAAAATGTATTTCAAGTCTCATATTCATTTTTTCTATTATGACCAATGATCATAAACACATTAATATCCACTTTTACTATTTGTAGTATTGCACAAATTGTACATCTCCATATTATCTTGATTATGATCAAATGGTGCTTCAATCTCAAATGGCACTAAAACATAATTGGAATCACTTTACCCTACATTATGTTAAGAAAAAAACGTTTTATTGCATCACACATAATGAGGCATTTTTAAAATCAGGTTTTCTGTTCCATTTTCTTTTATGAAAGCAAGCTAGACAGCTTGTGCGAGTAATTCCTGAGGATATCCATAATTATCCCAAAAATGGATATTCCTTATATTCAATTTATTTCAAGGATTTATATATTCTCCTCCCCAGCTGACGTATATTATCTTTTTGTGTTTGCTGCTTATTGTCTAACATGCACAAAGTGGATTTGCAATGCTGCGTAGGTTACTTCAATAGCTACAGTAAATGTATTTCAAATGCACGCCTGTCTTTGTTTACTTTCAGTGCGACTCAAAGAGAAGTTTGATTGTTGCGGTGGGCTCGCACTCCTCGGCCGGATCAATAGTGTTCTTGCTTGAATCGGTGTTTCCAAATATCTACAGCGAAGGCTATGCGTAAACTGTTCTCAGGATCAATAGTCATAATAGAACAAACATAAGAGCAGCTCTACACGTACAAGAATTTCCCTTTAAAATATAAGCCAATGTAAGACATGACGTGATATTGTGTACACATGCATGAAATGTGTCTTTGTGGAAGATTATTTTCCAATTCAGTATAAACACACAACCACAGTCACCTACACTCACAATGTAATCTGGCACATATGACACAAACTAATCATATGTGAAGCCACTTTTCTTACTGCTCATTCTCACACATAAAGCGAGCACACTCAGCTTGTGTGGATTCACATTCATCATAATGACTTGAGATATTCAATGTGTACATTCCAATACAGTCACATAACAAACATGCACTCATGCAGAAATAACCAAAACATATTAGTCTAAACAGAAACAAAAAGTGGATTTGGGATCTTTTCCAAAGCTGTGTCTTTTTTTAAATTATTTTTTATTCAGCTGCAGTACCGGTATATTTGCACACTCCCACACTCCCTCCTTCTTTCATCTTCTCCCCACTACTCGTAACTACAGTTCCCCAGAGAGCCCTGTGGAGGGCACCGCTGTACTCACCAGCTCATCATCATGCATAACTCTGACTCTCTCTGCGCTGTAAATCACTTCCTTAACATCCAGAGACTCATCAATCACCTGTCAACACAGACAGGGGAGCCCAGGTTACGCAAAGTGTGTGAGAGATCGTATGTGTGTGAGATAGATAGTGAGAGGAAGAGAGGGAGAGATAGGCAGGCGGAGAGCAAGAGGGTGTGAATGTGGAGCGAAGTAAACTGTAGAGATTATCCGTGTTTGTGTGTCTTGTACAAACTGGGAGGAGAGAGGGGGGGGGGGGGGGTTTGCAGGCATCAACAACAGACTTTCCCCTCGGCACACAGTTTACTTTCATTATTGAGAGCTCTAGTCTAAAGAAGAAGCGCTGTGAGTGGAAGTGGGTGTGTTCAGGAGGCAGAAACAAAATCTGCTGTTTGTAGAGACAGAGCAGTCCAGAGTCCCACGGCAACAAAAGATGGCGTTTAGTCGCCATTTGTTATTTTTAAAACCTCAGATTGCTCCGTCTTAGAGGACTTCAAAAAACAAAACAAAGAAACATGCATGCATTCAAAAACTGGCATATTTACACATACAAGTACACAGCTTTGCAGTTGGTGTTGGATTAGCATGCGAAACACAGCATTCTGCAGCCAAGCAACGGTAAACAAAAAAACACAAGAAAGAAAGGTGTGTCTGGCAAATAAAAAACGTAGCATGCGACGTGTGGCGATAATCTGGATAAGGGTTGGTTTGCAGGCCAAAGGTAAACATGCAAAAGCACTGTGTACTTTTTTGAAACTGTAATGATATTTAACACAGGGAATACATTTGAATATTTAACACTATTTCTCCTGCTTTGACAATTCTGCTCTCAGTTTGCGCGTTGTAGAAAAAGCTTTGAAGCACAAATAGAACGATGAAGCGGCAGCGAAGCTCTTACCACATTGTTGCTGATCTTGGGTTTGCTGTTGATGATTCTCTCCTCAGCACCTATCAGACCATCTAAACCAGACATGGCGGAGCCTGCGGGAGGTAAAGGAGCACCGTCAATAACAGCAGAGCAGCACAAACTAACACACACACACACACACAGGGATGGGTACTGATGGTGGACAGCTGCACATAGATATCCAGCCCTATTCCTCACCACTGTCACCAGTCTCCTCACTGCCCTGCTGACAACAAAGCCCTTTCTTCCATTCAGCACAGTGCGAGCACTGTGACGCCAACACCACACTGACCATACTTTTTCTACAAAGGCCCCCTCAAAGTAGTGCTGCTTAGCATGCTCTATAAACATCCATTGACTTATTAAAGAGGCCCTATTCTGCTCATTTTCAGGTTCATATTCGTATCTGTACTGTGACAGGTCTCCATGCTTTAATGTCCAAAAAGGTCTCTATATTTCTCATACTGCCTGTGCTGCAGCACCTCTTTTCACCCTCTGTCTGAAACCAGAACCCAGTCTGCTCTGATTGGTCAGCTGGTTGGCTCTGTTGTGATTGGTCAACTGCTTAGAGATGTCCCGCCCCTTAGCCTATCACGTACAATGTGTTGGAGCACTAGCCAATAGAAGCGCTAGTACTAAATACTAATAGTGATATCACTATGTTAAGGAAGTAAACAATGGAGGCTTTTCAGTGGAAGAGAAACTAGCTCTGGAAGGACACTTGGGGATTTGAGTCTCTGGAGACCATTTACATGCACACAAACCTATATAACACACTACAGGAAAGGGAAAAGCACAATAGGGCCCCTTTAAATAAGACTGTTCTAAACAATTTACATCCTGGATTTGAATACCCTTCACTTATCTCCAATGTGATGGCCAGAACTCAGCATCAATGTAGTTTCTCATCAAAAGATCCCCTGAGTTTTGACAGATGATCATTCAAAGACTGGGCCAGATAGTGGAATATGCTTGTTGGACTGATGGTTTTGAAATAGGCATAGGATCTATTAATATACACACTAGATGTGCCATGAATAAATCAGGAAGTGAGAGAAAAAGCGGGCCAGTGATGGCAGCGTCCTGAGCGATGTACAGCAGCGAGGACTCCACCGTCTGCTTATTGTCTGCTCGTCAGCCAACGCCACACACTAAAGGTTGGTACAATTGCCTTTGGATTAAGCGAGGAACAATGGTGTGCGGTTACGAATGGTTACTCAAGCTGGAGTGACGTCTGCAGCCCCGGCAGGTTATCAGACGGTACAGCAGTGTGAACACAATACCACGCAGCACAATGGGTGTGGCCTCTATGGGAGCAATGACTTCTCCTCTGCATTGATTTGAAAAAGTGCTGAAACAATTAGTCCATTCATTGATCAGTCAATCGACAGAGCAATTGAATCGTCTATCAAACACATGTCAGTATTCGCTGTGTCCGAATGTTGAAATTCTTGCTGATTTTCTTTCTTATTTTTCTATACCAGTACTGGGATCACATTGTAGAAAAAACAAGAAATCGATGTGTACACCCGTACAATTCAGTTTATCATTGGGTTAACATAATATCACTATTTGATCTGCTGTGTATCACAAGAGACACATATTTCTAAAGGTAATGATTCTGTGATACTGAATAGTAGCCTACATTTTGGGACAGTTTTGCACTTTTTCTCTAATACTGTATCAATTTAAAACGGCTATATTTAAATCATGCAGTGTAGTGACTTCCAAGTTTAAAGGGGCCATATTATTCCCATTTAGTTTTCAATGCTATTGATTTAGGTCTCTGTATGCTTTTAGTACAACAGTGCTGTCATGTTGGTTTAATTTGTATATTTAAATGTTTATCCAAAAGCACATATTTACACATTGATTTATTTCCAACGGTGTGCCCCCTGAGGAGCTCTGGAGACTATGGATCAAACCGCAGGGAAGGGTGGACTGTGCATCCATTTAAAAATAAAGAAAATCCATATATATTTTAGATTCAACTATTAGATTAAGGTGTCTTTGTGTTCACTGAGTAAGGCCACCAGGTTAAATCCGGATCAGACAAAACAGGTGACGTCACCAAGCCGCTGTCTCAGATCTTGGAGGACAAATTGGGCCACATTTAGATGGGGCTGTAGGTCAGCGGCAGGAACACGGAGCCGCAGACAGGGCCACTAAATCACACCGCTCCCGTCAGAAAGAGGGCGACTGATGAGGGGAATGAGTCTGAGGGAGGAGGAATAATTAAGGGGTGGTTTGACAAATGTATACTGAGGACAGGCTGACAGCCAACACGCGACTGAGAGGAGGCTGGAACCAAATCCACCAGACTTTAGATGCCACTGCTTGACTTTTCAGCATGAGGTGATAATCCCAGTATAATGAAAAGCATAAGAGCAACTGAAAAACCCAAACACGCAGCCAGTATGAGTCAGCGGGAAAAAAGAGAAAATGAACTACCAGATGGCATTTGATAAAATATAAATGGTGGTAGAGAGAGGGAGGATACCAGAGCACCGAGGGAGAGGAGAAGGGTGGAACAAAATAGTAAATGAGGAATGAGGTGGGAAAACAAGACGCAACAGAGGCACCAACCTTTCTTGAAGGCACGTGGGGAGTCTGATAGATCGCCTTGGCATTAGAAATGAGCAACAGAAAAAAAAGAAAAGGGGGAAAGGAGAGAAGAGAGTTAACTGAGGTGAGAAGAGAAAAGGATTATCAAGCTGTGTTAATTGATTCAGGAAGAGAGTTCAGCAGGGAAGTGTCCGACATTTCTTTTTGAGAGAAAGGGAGCCATTTCAAAACTGTCTGGCTTTGTCTGAGCCCTCTGGGGTGCTGGCATGTATATGAAATGTTCCTCTGGGGTTGACTGGTGATGTGCCTCCTTCCATAGTGCTGGAAGCTTTCCATCACTTGTTTCTCTCCTTGAGGGTTCATCTTTTGTTTGGTACAAATGTGACAAAGAGAGCCATAACTGCTCATTTCCTTTCCTAAGCTTTTGGCTCCAGCTCAGCACCATTGTGCATTTATCTGAGTGTCAGTAGTGCTGCGTTGAAGGCAAGACCACGGGGAACTGTGCAGGCACAGATAAACACCATGGCTCCACAGCACATTTGCATCGCCATAAAACAAATTGTAAACCTCACTGTGCGACAGTTCTGGCGTGCTTTGTCGCCAATGTCCTTCAGACTGACTTATGTGTCGGGGCTTTCGTCCTGCACACAGAGCTGTTCACCACGCTGCCTGTGTCTGAGGCTGGAGCCGCTCACCTTCTGGTTCTGGACGGGAGCCCAGGGATTTGACCTGGACGGGCCGGTAGGGTTTCCCCTCGGACACGGGGACCTCCACGCTCTCCTCCTCTTCCTCCGACGACGACACGGTGACATCTGGCTGCCACTCAGAGATGGACGACAGGAACTGGTCCATGTCGGCTTTCTGCTCCTGGAGAAGCTCGTCTGCAGAAAAAAGGGAAATTAGTATGAGACGCCTTGGCACATGTGAAACACCTGTAACCCTGGGACATGGCAGCAGAGCCAGTTTCACTCAATTATTGTTGCTGGAGACGTCGGTTCCCATTCCTGCTAACGGCTAATTACTAATATTCCGAGAGCTATTTTCCTTGTAAATCTGCACATCTCCCAACAGGAGGCTGCCATGGTGACCCAGTTCTGTCACCGCACCCTTTAATGCCCTGCAGCAAACAAAAACAGACTTGTAGCACTGGAAATATATTATATATATATATAAAATACAGGTTCCAGATCTGCTAGTAAAAACTAGAGCTGGCGAGGTGAGAATTCTAAAAACAAAGAGTATTACATCTCCTTGCACAAACTCATAATGAGATAAAAAAAAAACATTAGACTCTGATAATTGGTTTAGAGACGGCACTAAAGCCCTTCTAACGGTCTCCTCCTATATTTTTGTCTGTTTGCACCAAATATTAGAAAGAAATATCACTGAGTCAGAGGAGATGTAATATATTGGCTTTATCTGTCTGGCACATGTGTTTTCATTTCACTTTATTCTTATAACACCCTTCCTCCTCAAAGCCGCCTCTGGGCTTTCGACTGAACACGACTCACCAATTTCATCCTGAATCTCCTCGGCAACATAAGGTACTTTGTAGAGGAGAGATAGACTCTGGTTCATCCGCTCGTCGATCACACGCAGGTGGGTCGTCACCTGGGCTCGTGAAAACAGACAAACAGGAAGTTATGTAACCATAATCCTGCTTTAGGAGGACATCAAAGTGAAAGTACTTTCCTGTATGGGAATGATGTTGGATAATTCAAAGAAAATAAAGAAATCAAGACTTTTAATGACAATCGTGCCATTTACTTCCAGAACAGAAGAGATGTACTGTCTTAAAACCAAGGAGTTGTCTTAGTTTATCAGTGATAAACACATTTTAATGATATAAGAACAAATCCTCACATTGGAGACATGGGAATTGTTAAAATGAAAAGTCATTCATTAAAATTGATGGATCATTTTATAGCGTTTGACAAATCCATTAAACTGAAACATCGTTTCGACACTAATCCAGTGACAACTAATTACAGAGTGATTCGGTCTCAAATGTTCATCATATTTATTCACAAGCTTACATGAATGAAGCAGAAAATACACCCTTATCCTGGAAAACCCCCTGACATTCTCTCGAGTTTATTGATTTACTGCCGAGGTTCTATCGCAGAATACAGTCTGGGCTCCTCTGGTTGGAGATTTGCAAAGGGAGGCAGGAGAAGCGTGGTGGTGCGGTGAGATAACAGAAGTGAGAAGAGAAGAAGAAGAAAATCAAGAAGATAAGAAGGTATTGTGTCTAGAAGCTTAATTTAGTAAACAACATGTCATGATGCATGTGCAAAACAACTATAAATCAGTATGAATAGACTGTATAATTGCATACATTTAATAAATTACTATAGTAGACATTTTGTGGAGCGGGAGCTAGCCCCGAAAATAAATGTTCTAAAGGAAGAGAGTTGTTCTTCTTCTCAGATGTAAATAGAAGTGTCAGAAATGTGCTTTCTACTCTGGACATTCTTTTCTGAAAATGAACTCGTACACGCACGCACGCACAGCCAGCCACCTTGCAGACATAAAACAAGTTGCTGCATGTAATATTCAAATCAGTGTTGAAGCTCTGCACCGCTGTGACAGGATCCACTGCCTGTCAGACTACCACCACATCACACGTTGGGTAAAGCAACACACTCTTTTCCATCCAATAATAATTTCTCCCGTCTCTGTGAGGTTTAGAGACCTTAGTTCCACATTCCGCTGCCAAAGTGGTTGGCAGAATAAAACTAGCAGCCACTAAAAGCCCACCAGCTTTTGGCAGGTTACGGGTGTTTATTTCAAACCCAACTCTGATGACTGACTGCGTTTTGATCTGCCGACACATAGCTGCAGTGCACCGGAGCCAGCAACAGATGGCAGCACCTTTCAAAAGGAAAAGCATTACGCAGCCCCTGTGGCACCTTCATGTTGATGTTTGACAAACAATCCGGATTTTAAAAACGACATGTGTTCGGAGTACATCTTGTTATTGTATCAAGGAACCTCGCTCAGAGAGATGAGGCTTTAAATACATATCTATAATCCCAGCAACTGTTACATAAAGCACAGCCTCCTGTTTACAAATCATTATGTTGTAAAATAAGTCAAATCCACAAACGGTTGCAAATACTACATTAAGATTTGAACGTGCTGCAGGACTGGCTGAGCGAAGAAACACAGAGGAACTAGGCTGCACAAATGAACATTGTGAGAGCACAACAATAGATTTGTTTCCCATGACTGAGCAGAGAGGCTCCCCACCTCCCAGATCCCACCACTCATCTAAATAGTAACCCTCCAGGTCCTCTCCCTGCCTCACTATGTTGGTTCATCCATCTGTAACGTCGGAGGATGGCTTTAAGTGGAGGGCACTCACACAAACAGGAGAGTACATCTAACAGAGCAGCTTCCAGCCAAATCCCCGAGTCCGGCATTACACAAGACCTGCGCAATGTTAATCTCCGGCTGGGGCTTAAGTGAATGAAACAAGCCGCCCTCCCTCTCCGTCAGACGAGCCACTCCTCCCGGGCTTCGACTCAGAGAAGCACACTCTTTCTACCTCCTACACACTTCGAAGACAGGGCAGCGAGGAGCAGGCTGAGACATCACTCCCTGTCTGAGTGTGAGATCTCACAGAATGAGGTTTCATATCTACTGGCAGTAATGCTCAGAACGGATGCAAAACTCTAATTATTGACAGGTAGCAATTAACCACATTGATTATACAGAGCTGAAGGACCTCAAAGTGGATGATCAATAAATGGTACAAATCTGAGATAATGTATTCCAACAGAAATGTCAAACAGCTGGTTTCAGATTCTGAGATGTAAATGGAATATATCGGGTGTTTTGATGGTTGATTGGACAAAACTAGCAATGGGACTTCTTGGGCACTAGAAGCCTATGAGTTTCATTTTCACCATCACAACACTGACCTGGGACTTCATCTGAGCAGCCTTCTCAGGATCCACAGCCAGGACGTGCTGGTAGTGGCGGATGGTGTGCTGGCGGTCTTTGTTCTCGGCGCGCACGTAGCGTCTCAGGGCCTGCAGGATGCGGTGGGGCTGAGCGGGACATGGAGCGGGAGGACCAGCGGTTATTAGAAGTGTCAGGTGGTGAAACAGCCTCATAACCATTTCTGTGTACCATGATGATGAAATAATCCTGTTTTGTGTTGGTATCATTGACATGACGGCAATTTCTTCTTGTGTCAATCCCTTCAGATTTGTTATTTTATTCCAATCATGGCAATTATTATGAAACCAAACATGTAGACTTCAAGTAGTTTTTGCAGGCCATGATGGAAAGGAGTACATTTTCAATCACAGCTGCATACTTCAAATAACATGAAACTAAAAACACTATCAAAGCTCAACACAACTATCGACCATCAGCGAAACAGGTTACCTGACATCCTCATACTGTCTAATTATTCTTTCTTTATATATGTTCCTCCAGGCCTTTAAATCATTTGGTAAAGGATTCACCGCTTTAAAGGGGACCTATCATGCAAAATGCACCTTTGTACGTCTTTTAAACATGAATATGTGTCCGCGGTGTTCCAGGGAACTCACCAAGTGTCAGAAAACACAACCCTCTCTCTTTTCCTCCTTACCCTAATCTCTATAAACGGGGCTGCAACGGATCTGATACAGACTGATACAGATTTGAAAATAGTCTGACGTCAGTGACGAGGAGCTCCGCCTATATGGCCAACTCTCCACCAATCAGGGGAATGAGAGTGGCATGGTAACAGCATGGTAACATGACGTTCGTAACCCGGCCCCCTCCTTTGCAGGGGGCGTGGTCAGCTGCAGCATGCAAAGACAGCTTGGAGGAGAGCAAAATAGAGCGAAATGAGGCATGGCTAAAATGCATGATCTGTTTGGTATTTTGAAAAAGAAAATGTATAAATAAATAGACCTTATATAGGTATGGCCCTACAATATATTATTCAAATATAGCATGATAGGTCTCCTTTAACTTCAGAGAAACACATCTGCTTTAAAGAAGTCTGTGCAAACTGTTGCTCGTCCTCTGAATTTAAAATAATATTTTTGGTATATTTTCTGGTATTTTGATTTATGCACAACTAAATAAGTCTGTCATTCAATTCATCTTTACGCTTGAACAGCCTTGACTCATTTAAGAGTGTATTGGTTGGTTCTCGGGATGTGCATTATGCAAATTCTCACTGCTTCACGCAGCGTCCACACGGCGACGTGCGTTGAAGCTTGCCGGTGGGCGTGTCTGAAACTCGACCAACAACCAATCACATGAATCTCCCGCCCCGGACACACAAGCACGCGGTCTGATTGGCTAGAGCTTGTACTGGCATATGATTCGATTGGCTGGCGCTTCCGCCGAAGCTTCAAAAGTTGAACATTGCTCAACTTTTGAAGCGAGCAACACGAGCAAAGCGAAGCGACGCTCCCACAATGCAGTTCGGCAAAGCGTGACGTCACCCCATTCAAAGTGAACGGGCAGAAGCGGTGAAGCTTCAACGCACGCCGCCGTGTGGACGGGCCGTTAGTGTAAATAAAGGTTTAAAGTTACTCATATATGTGTTGCCTCACATCAACACGGTCATTTAAATATGGCAAAATCAATCAATCAATTTTCTTATAAATATAAGGATTATTATTATATCAGTCCCAGCTTCAGTAAACCAGTAAATGATGAAACAATATGACCCAAAAACAGAAGATAAAAATATGTGTTATCTTTCGCAAATCCTTCACATATCTTAGCTTTGATGGCATCCGACATGACATGAAACCTCCTGCAGCACCTTCTGAAATAGCACCACACCACAGATGATGCAATGACTAATTTCCGAGGTGTAACAGAAGCAGGATTAGAAATGACTGCTCTCAGTTCAGGTTATAAAACATATGTAAATCTTCCTGTTTGGGGGACAAGAGAAGCCAGCAGCACCCAGTGCCACATTCTGTGCTGGCAAAGGATAACAAGACAATTAGATAAGAGGAATACAACAAACCAACATAGGGTTTGTCAAATATGATTGACATAGTGCTCATGGAGGATTTTGGGATGTGTGTCTTCCTGACGAGGGTAATCCATTCTCCACATGGTGAATTGCAAGTTGACAGAGGGTCTTTTGACAGCATATGAGATTATCTACAGGCCATGAGTAGAGTAGGGTTTGAGCGTGGTCTGACAGAGATGTGTGTTTGACTTAGGCAAGATAGAAGCAGTACACAGATGGAGAGAGGTGAGGAGGGGACAGAAGATGCTCTCAGAGGCCAGTGTGTGCTGTTTACCCTGGGGGGGTCGGCCTGCAGGGCAGCCAGGTAGTTCTCCAGGGCCAGGCGGCGCCGGTCGTTCAGCATGGCCTCCACCCGGGCCAGATGAGTCTCCACCAGCTGCTGCTTCTCGCTGGCTGCCTCCTCCTCCAGGGACTCCACCATGGCTTGGAAGTGCTACAAACATAAACTAATGTTTATATGCAACAGTACGGCACAGCTCCTTCAACCTCTCAGTTACACTCCTGTCGCCTCTCAGGCTTGACTCATTTAGAAGTCTCCCCATTCAGACAGTGCCCTAATTTAGCCTCAGTGATAAGGATAGAGCAGCCAGGGAAAAGAGATATTTAATGGCACGGGGAGTGAGGGACCGGAGGCAGTAAGCCATCATATCTCACCCAAACAAGGAGACAAAGGGGGGACTTGCCGGGGGACGGATCAGCGACTTACCTGAATCAATGTCTGCCGCTCAGCCTTGGGCAAGTTCTTAGCCTGACGATCAGCTTCCTCCCACTCTTTCCTCACCTGCAGGGAGAGAAACGGAAACGAAGCGAGTCAAACAGCAATTCTTTACACTTCGACTCAATCCAATGCACAAGGGTAAATTATCCTTGAAGCATGACTTTGCTTCTTTTATTTGTGAAAAATCAGAAATACCAACATTCACAATCATCAATTTTAGGATCTGCTGCCCATTTGCACGTCCTCTCAGCTGAACCCCAACAACTTCTATTGAATTTGTTTTCCAGTCCAGAAAAGTGCAAAGTGATCTCCAATTATTATTGGGGTCAAAATATTTGTAATACTTTTTCTTTTGGCCCACTGCAGTCTACTCATTGGTTGAAACTGGGTTACTATTCCAATAGTGATAACCTGAGATGAATGTTCTATTTACATTTTCTGGAACGCCTCTTTTGTTTACCTCATTATGTAATACAAGCGCTTCTATTGGGTAGCACTGCAACACATTGTACATGATAGGCTAAGGGGCGGGACATCTCTAAGCAGTTGACCAATCACAACAGAGCCAACCAGCTGACCAATCAGAGCAGACTGGGTTCTGGTTTCAGACAGAGGGTGAGAAGAAATATTAACATAATAATATCTCTTTCAGGCATAATTTTGCACTTGACTCTAAAAAAAGAAACTCTTCCTTTTTAAACCTGCACACATTTTGATGCTAAGTTTCCAGTTTATTTGACCAATGACGTCGGATTTTTAATGTTCTTATTAATTTGTCTGGTTAAACTAATGTACAGCATTTCATTTTAATTGTAGTACAAAACAAACACATACATTCTGAAATATAGAGAAGTCTTTTGGAAGTTTGTAAATTATATCTTCAGGTAAAAATAGTACTAATTCCTATTTAATAAGCAGTGTTGTGTCCTGACTGGACCTGGTAACTCACCCTCTCCATGCGGTTGCGGTGCCTGATCTCCAGCTGCTCCTTGGCCCTCTGGAAGCGACTGTGCTCCTTGTCGTCAGCGGGGGTCTCAAAGTAGATGTCCACATCATCAGTGGGCTGAGGGGTTGGTGACATGGCTGCAAATTCAGAAACAAACGGTGAGTGGACGATGCTGCAAACTGACAACCAGGCGAACAGACAGACAGACGAGGCGGACAACGTTAGCCAGAGAGACAAAGACTGACAGGGAACTGGACACAGAGCGAAATCGAGCTGAAAGGCGGATTGAAGCTGGACCAAAATCCTCACAGAAGCACTCCTCTCATTGCCGTTCCTCCACCCTCAGTAACTCTGATACATTTAACAGAATCTGACAGTCTTTCCTTTCTAATTCCTTTCATCTTCCCATCGGGTTTCTGCTGACAAGTCGCGTCTCCAACACTAATGGAAATGTCTCTGCGTTTGACGGCTGGGTCATCTGGGGCGAGGCCAGAGGGCTCCGTTCTGGCGTTCCTCGGTTTACAGTCACGCAGGACTCACTACCTCGCAAAAACAATAACGCTCCAAGCTCGCAAACCGGAAGAGACCTCATCGTCAAGAACAGGAGGAGGTTAACGCATTGTTCCTGCTTTGAACTTTGCTGCTTCAGCTCTTCAAATCTTTTTTATTTAGCAAAATGTCAAAGAAAAAGCCAATTGGTTATGATGACCATGGGCTGCGTTTGAACTGATGAAATGTGAGTCATTCTAAGGTGCAAAATATGCTGATATATGCTGGTGAGGTTCGGGCAAAATGAGTGGCAGTGCTCTGTGAGAGACAGACAGACAGGCAGGCAGGCAGGCAGACGGACAGGCAGACAGGCAGACAGGCAGACAGACAGACAGACAGGCAGGCAGGCAGACAGACAGGCAGACAGGCAGGCAGACAGACAGACAGACAGACAGACAGACAGACAGACAGACAGACAGACAGACAGACAGACAGACAGGCAGACAGACAGACAGGCAGACAGACAGACGGACAGGCAGACAGGCGGACAGACAGGCGGACAGACAGACAGACAGGCAGACAGACAGACAGACAGACAGACAGACAGGCAGACAGACAGACAGACAGGCAGACAGACAGACAGACAGACAGGCAGACAGACAGACAGACAGGCAGACAGACAGACAGACAGACAGACAGACAGACAGACAGGCGGACAGACAGACGGACAGGCAGACAGGCGGACAGACAGGCGGACAGACAGGCGGACAGACAGGCGGACAGACAGGCGGACAGACAGGCAGACAGACAGACAGACAGGCAGACAGACAGGCAGACAGGCGGACAGACAGGCGGACAGACAGGCGGACAGACAGGCGGACAGACAGGCGGACAGACAGGCAGACAGACAGACAGACAGACAGACAGACAGGCAGGCAGACAGACAGACAGACAGACAGACAGGCGGACAGACAGGCGGACAGGCAGACGGACAGACAGGCGGACAGACAGGCGGACAGACAGGCGGACAGGCAGACACATGAACAAATGGCGGGAGTAAACACTGACATGCAAACAAAGAAAGAAAACTCAAGTGTGTTGGAAGACGCATGCATATCACTAAACACTATATAAAGGAAAAATAGGAATGTTGTGTATATTTTATTTGGTATCTTTGGGAATTTATCTTTGACTTTTGTAAACCAATCAAAAACGTATTCGTCTTGGCTTTTTAAGGACAGTTGAGCGTTTTATTATTTAGTATTAGTACTAAAACCACACTCATTTTGTTGTATATCTTTGAGTAAAATATAAAGTTTTACTACAAAAGTCCTTCCTGAATTTAAGAAACAAAGCTAAATGTCTTACATTCTAAACATTGTCCAAACACAAGACATTGGCCTAAAGAACATCCAGACCAGACATGGCAGAATTATGATTTAAATCAGGACATTTAAATAAATAATAAGTAGAGCAGATTATGAATTTGAGGAAGAATTTCATAGAACACTGGAATGTTCCAACTGCTCCCTCAAATATAGGTATGTTATTATAAGTAATTTAATTATTTGTATTACCAAGTTAACCTAAAATGAGTCAACTTTTTTCTGAAAGATAAAGTAGTTAATAAATATTTTAAATAAATAATAAATGAATCATTAAGATCTATAGGTGAACATTTAGATTATTATTTAGATTAGATTTTTCAAGCAAACATACCAAATAAACTCTGTTCTAAGCTTATTCAATTAATAAAATGTCAAATTATTTAATTAAAAAAAACAATATTATAATAATAAAACAATTGTCAGTTGCAACCGGTGGCAATCAGTGGAATAATAAAAGAAAAGATAAGATGTTGCGTGAATAGTGATTGTTGTGTTGAAAGGAGATAGGACAATAACAGCTGTGTGATGAGTGACAGCTACAGGCTGCAGAACAGGTGTTCTGCTTGAAGTCAGTCGCAGACTACAACTATATTACCCTAGAGTGTTCTCAGCGGGGGGTCTGCAGCAAAGACAGAAACAGAAAGAGAGGAGGGGGTGCTGTCGGACCAGCCTCGGTCTGGTGAGACTTACTCAGGCGCTTGCACACGGCCATGCAGTACTCCTCTGAGTCGAAATTGTTGCGGTTGCCGGCACAGCCCCCGTAAATGAAGCGCACACACTTCCTCTGGCTCAAGTCGAAGTGCCAGCGGGGCATGGAGGCTCGGCAGGGGCCGGTCTCAGCCTCCAGGGTGCACACCGCTGCCAGAGGACAGCTGGTTAGATCATCCGGCCACTAGGGGCAGCACTTAATTCCAGTCTCAATAACAAACACAAACATTTGAGCAAATCCTAAAGCAAATGGCAGAAGTTTGGCTACAGATGAGGCAGGGTGATTTGTCCGTGTACTCTGATACTGCAGAACAGAAGTGCTGCGAGCTGAGGAAAGGGCATTGCTGATGCATACACTTATCTAATTACAGTCTGACTTAGATTTACGCATAACTGCCTATAGTGTAAAAGTTAAAAAGCTTTGATTATATTTAAGTGGTGGGCAAAGAGCCAATAAGGGAGAGGGGGAGTTCGACGGGTGCATTATAATTTAAAACCGCTCATTACAAACCTTTCACTTCCTGCAGAGTCTTGTCCTCGTCCTGGCTCTCTGGCATTTTGCGGCTCTCCTTCTTCTCATACTCGTCCTCCTTGTCTGCCTCCTCGTCCTCATAGACGTAGTGGTACTCCTCCTCGTCCTCTTCCTCGTCTTCGTCGTCGCCCAGTGGCTCCTCTTTCTGTGTGGGCTGCTCCTCAGCCGGTGCCTCACTGAGGAAGAGGAAGAAGAGGGAGGGCAGAGGTGATTGAGTGAAGGAAGCCAGGAAGGGGAGTGATTTATCAAACAAGGCATAGGTCAATGTCACAGCACTTTCATTCATCCAGGTGGCCAGTGGCCTGCCCTTTCGTGGACATGCCACGATGGTGCACACAACCGCAGACTGCTCACCTGTCCTCTACGACGTAGTCTTCTTCCATGTCGGTCTCGTCAATCTCCTCATCCTCCACCTGCTCCTCTTCATCGTCCTCCTCGGTGGGCATGGCAGGTGGAGCAGCCTCCCCGGAGCGGGACGAGGGGCAGCACACATACTCGGTGCCGTGGAACTTGTCAATGCCGCAGGGCAGCAGCATGCCGTAGCTGTGCAGCATCATGGAGCTCTTGGAGCAGGCCTGACGGAGCAGAAGGAGGAGAGTTGGAGATGAAGAAGCAGCCTCTAGGCCTCAAGAGTTTCAACTTAGACAAGATGACATTAGTTTGACCTTCATTCATCAAGGGAAAGTTAAGAACTACATTGACAATGAGGCCCATGCCAGATGGAGGAGCATGCTATTGTTACATAATATTGTTGACATGCTGCAGTAAGGTTGATTTATTTTAATAAACTGTAGGTTGAAGATCAAAACCTGCCAACATTTAAATACAAATTAGATTAGATGTCTCCACAAATCCAAATATTTTTGTGTTTTCTGCAGCAAACAGGTAATATTGATTTCCTCCTATCCCTTTTAGCGATGAATGCACAACAAAAATGACAAAGTATTACAATTATTCAAGAAGATATTCAAAATCAACACATACAAATAAATAATGCAATGATATTGAGCATATTCCAGTTTGTACAGCAAGCCTGTTGAGATTTGACATGAATGTGGTCCTTAGTTTTAGGACCATTTTACATTTTGGCCAGCCTTACTATCAAAGTGGTAGGAAAATATAAAAAGAAATGAGTTGACTGACATAATGACTGAATTGTTGAGTGTGCCTGTATATGACTTTCAAATGTAATACTTCCATCATGTATGATCTTATACTAAGACATCATCTGTTGTACTTTATTTCACCAATCTTGTCAGGTTTATAAAAGGCCTAGATGTGAAACCAGTTTTGACTTTAAGACTTGGAGGAGCCCCTGCATCTATCCCCCTACAGAATATAGCCATATAGATTTGAGATCTAGCTCTCTTGTCACATACGGACTAACATGATGAATGGGCCACACTTCGAAAAAAGTCACGCAGTCCTTTTACTGATGTGCTATTTCTCAACAAGGCTGTGCTTCACATAGCAGCTCGGAGGTATGGAGTCCTTTCAGAGTAACTGATGTCTGCTTTGAAACTCCAGCGGAGCAGTAAGGATTATCCGCCATGCTTAACGACATCTCAGTGGCAGTTGGTGAGATCACTTTTTGAGTCATTTCTCTTGCCCAGATGTTCCCACTGGTGAGATTCATTACGCACTTCATATTGAATGTGGGTTGTTTGCGCCTCGGGATGTCACACTATCTGTGGCTGCGAGTGAGACTCTGATTCGAGCGTTTGTGATGCGTGTGGGGAGAGAGTAAGAGTTATGAGGCAGGAGCAGACGGTTGATGTGATCCACGAGCTGCTACTGTCGTGGTCAGAGTGGCCCCCGGGGGCTGGCTCTGGAGCTGCCTAGGGGGGATTAGCTGCATTACGGCCACAACACTAATCTGATTAGCAGCTGAGATGTGAGGGCACCCAGCCGCCTGTGATCTGAGGGCCTCAGAGACTCCCAGAGACAGGTGGAGGGATATAAGGGAGCGGAGATTGGACGGTAATAAAAGGTGACCAGTATGACAGGGAGAGGGCATGACACATTTGTTAAAGGTCTCCTATTATACTATTTTAAGAAATATATTATGGGTCTCGGATATATACAAATATATAAAAAACATGTCTATTAAGTGTTTTGCTCAAAATACCAAACAGATCACCCATTCTAACCATGCCTCATACCCCTCTATCTCAGGCCTGTTAGAAGAGTGCTGATTCTGGGTCCGTAGCTTTAAATAAATTGAAAACAAAAACAAAGGGGGGGGGGGGGGGGTAATTCTGAGCTTATGCCTGCTCAGAATTCCAACCTGATATACTGCTAAATGCTGCCGTGATGAAACGCCATGTCATGTTCCAAACCACTTCAAGAATTATTTCTGAAACAGTATGGAGCTTTTTCTCTTGTGGGTTTACCACGAGGTGAGGTCCTTTTTATATCCTGCATTTTTACACATGCTCTCTCCAGTACAGGTTAGCGCTGAGCGTTAGCGAGGCTTGCTAATGTAAACAAAGACCATATTACTTCCAAAACACGTCGTGCATCGTTTCTGATAGCGACGTTTCTGATCGGGCCGTGGGCGTCAAGCCAGCCCACATTTCCAATATTACGTCTTACGGACGCAAATCTGGATCAGCTCCGTTGTACCCCCGTTTTTAGAGATTTGAGTACGGAGGAAAAGAGAGAGGGTTTTGTTTTCTGACACTACACATATGTATATATAAAAGACATCAAGAAGCGCATTTTGCATGATAGGATAGGAGACCTTTAAATGAATGATTAAGACTTCCTATTTCACTCCCATATGATTTTCCCTTTGCTATCTTGCGGATACAGCCTACCACTGTTTCCTGTGAAGTCATTCCTTCCTTACCTCCTTGGCCACTCCGTGCCACTGCTGATGGCTGACGCACATGTCCATACGCTTGTTGTGGAAGAACTTGCACTTCTCTGGAACCAGAAGCACGTCACTCACAAACTCGCCCACTGTAACATCAAATCACACGGACCAATGCGCCTGTTAGTCACGCCTCAAATATGGCTACAAAGAAAAAGGTCACTGCTCAACAAAACAGGCAGGGTTAGGAACAATACATCAACTAGAGGGACTAAAAAAGGAATAGCTGATGAGATGAGTGAGAGAAATTCATGCATCAATAATTCATAGCTGCCAGGTCCTTTACATTTCATGACAGCGGTATAACCGAAAGGCCATTTGACACTGGAACATCTGCCTGTGCACCTGATCCCCAAACAGCTTCTGTAATTCTTTAATGCAATCAAAATGGCAGTGCAGAAAATCCGGTTTCACACTGTGACTCTTTTAAGGCATCCCGACACTTCCTGCGGGTCAATGATATCATTTGCGAGATGAATTCAATTCGAAGGATGTTTTATTCATAGGGCGGGGTGATAAAAAGCAGATCTGGGGGAAATGAATGACATGAAAGGCATCTTGTGAATTCCAATGAATAGTCGCAGGTGTAAAAGCCATGAGCCTGTAAGCATATGGTTCGGGGGTCATAAGAATGATTAAGAAGGACAGTGACTGCTGATTGGCTGGCAGTGTGACGAGTCGCTCGGGTAGAAACGCTGCTGTCAGAAGCAGATGGAAAGCCAGGAGGAGAGAAGGAGGGATGAATAGAGGGTTTAAGTCCACATCAGAGTGGCTGAGGAATGGGAAAACGACAATGAAGGTGTAAAGGTTTCACGACCAGGGCTGGGAGTCGTCCTATAACCGGTCGATTAGCGGTTTGTCACGACCTCGGCCTGAGGCAGAGCTGCTGGAGGGCTTCGTATGAGGGGGAAAAAGCAGTGTTTTGGAAAATGAGAGGGTAGGATAGGAGAGGAGAGGCTTGAAATAGCAGAGGACTCTGCAGCTGCTTCTCATCTCCGCCCAGGAGATACAGTAACACCCCCTCACACAACCCCCCCCGCCCCATCCCTCCAGACCCCCATTCTGCTGCTTCCCTGATTGGTGCAAACCACCCGGGAAACTGAATACATTTACTTAAGTTCTATACATATACCCCTTTTTCAACTAAATTAAGTATGTATATTCGGTTTTTTTACACCACTAAAAAATAGGAGATGGCCTTTGTTACCTTAAAGCAGAGTAAGAGTTTAATGAGTAAAAGGCTTTTTTTGCAATAATCAGCGTGTTACTGTCAATGGAGTCTGGTGTCTTCTGGGGAGCATATTGAATGTATATTTGGTAGGTTGATAAATCATACTAGTTGTTCAAATCCCAGGAAAGAAATGTGATTATATTCTAAAGACAAAAGAAGACTGATGGCAGCCGGAAAAGGTGTCGAGTTTCCAATGTTATCACTACAGTGAAAATGCTTAACATTCATTTGATTTCTCAAATGATCATTCAGGACTATAACGGTCCTCTTGGGACCAAGGAAACTGTAAGTGATGTTTTTTCTAACAATTTAGAGAATAAACACTCAAGTTATTATTTAACTACTTTGTTCAATTCACAACATTTAGGAGAGTAATACGGTATTTATTACAATAGCTTCTTTGCAGATTTTGAAATATACTTCAGATGTAACCTGCCTTTAAAATATAAAGCATTGCTATAGCCTGCCTTAAACCCTTAAGAAGTTGAAATCACCTCCATCTTGACTAGATGGGACAGAGTAATGGAATAAAAATCGCACTCTTAAAGTGGCTATTCAGCACGAGTGCTTTCACTTTTTATACTTTACTGGATTTTGCTTTTTATATTTCTTTGCTTTTACATAAGTGACATCTTTAATGCACAGCTTACTTTGTAATATATTTATTTTTCATTGGGGTATTGCTACTTCAGTAACACCTCTCTCCATCTAAAGTCTTCCTCTCTTCACATCAAGAGAAACTGAGAGACAGACTCTCAGTAATCTTCAGCTCTATAGCCTGCACACACTCCCTCTTCATTTCATCTTTCTCTCCGTCTCGTTCTCTCACACTCACAGGTTGGTTGCGGTGGGTTTGGAGGGGACGGTGATGGATGGTGGTGTGTGGAGAGCAGCTGCGCCTCGCAACCACTCCTGCTCAGTGTGTTTCTGTGTGTGTGTACCTGTATGTGTGTGTGTGTATGAGAGTATACACTCCTCTTTCTCTGTAACCTCCTCTCACGTACTCTATTCATCTGACTTTTCTTTAACCTCCAGTCTATCAGACACCCTGGCTCACACTCTCCAGTCCCCGGACAGTGTGAAGGTAAGAGTACACCAATGATACTTTCAGCCCTGGGAGGTGGTGAATTAAAGTAAGCACCAACCAAGATGTGCTCCTTGAAGGCAAGGTTATTGTGTTTCAAGGACTTTCCAAAGAAAGGCTGCTGTAATGACATTTAGTGTAATCAATGTGAGATCTGAAAATTACATTTTCACAGCGATAAATGATTACATCTTGAATTTATTATATTAAAGGTGCCGTAAAATGCTATATTGGGTTTTCCCTTTCCTGTAGTGTGTTGCATAGGTTTTGGTGCATGTAAATGGTCTTCAAAGGCTACAATCCCTAAGTTCCCTCCAATAGAAGTTTCTCCCCCCAAACCCCCCCCCCCCCCCCTCCCTGCCTGAAGTTGCAATTACGATTTTGGCTTGCAACGATTATGAAAACAACATAATCGAAATACCACTACTTCACTTTTTTAAAACTATTTTTCTTTTCTATTTACTTTTTAATATTTACTTGCACTATATTTTTCTGTTTTTCTGTATTATTGTGTTGCACTGTTGGAGAAGCCTGGGACCTAAGATTTTCATGGACATAACCACTCTGTAGCTATGTTCGTATGACAAATAAAGAACCTTGAAAACGATTATTTATTTTGTATTGATTTATTTAAAAAGAAAATGTATTGGTTTTTCAGTTGAATTATACTTCAAGTTCAGTGTAATCAACTGTTAAACACATACTGATCAAATGTTTTTTTTTAATAAATGGATGTTTTCCAAAGTAAATGGATAATCGTTTTTAATAATCGTGATATCAATTATTGACCCAAATAATCGAGATTATGATTTAAGCCATAATCGAGCAGCCCTACTGTCAGGTTCCACTGTTGTGCTTTGATGTTTTGGCAACCCTTTTGTTTACAGTTGCATCACGGATTGTGCCTCTTAAGTGGAGGAAATCTGATCTGCCACCATGGAAGGATTACACGAGGGAGACACGACCAAAGCCAGGAGGAAGCTGGTGGTTTAACTTACATCATGGAGACAACATTTGCTTGTATCTCATGGTTTTTATAGTTTAATAGTGCACAACTTTCGCCTTAACCAATTCTGCATCACTTGACTATAAGTGTTAAGTATAGACTCATGTGTAAAATATTCCCAGAAGAAATAAAGTGCACAGAGGCAGGGGAGTGGTGCTCAGAAACAAGCCTGAATTTGTATCTTTTATCAACTCATTGACCACAAGAATGCTATCAGGAGTCGTCATGGTGTGCCGTTCCCTTTGTTGAATAAACAGAATTACTCAACAGGAAAGGCAAAGCATGTGTCACGTCTGTAAATGTTACTAATTCAAATCCACTTCTCGTCAAAACACGTCGTTAAAATACTTCCATGCGGTAGAAAGTAGCTCAGAATAAGCCCTAACATGCCTCAAATAAATGTAAAAGCTACCTTGAGCAATAGTCGTTAACAAAGTGTATATAAAGCGACATCAATTAAATGTGAATATGCCTTCAGAAATATCAATCGGTGTTTCCACAGAAAAGGCTTTCTTTGGAAACGTGTTTCCTCTCGAAGCCTGCGTTGGAGCAACAGATACTCTGCCATGCACTCACAGCCACACATCTGCCCCAGACTGTTCTCACCACCCCAGACATAATCATACAAAAGTCTCTAAAATAATCCTGTGCTGTTCGACAAAGACATCACGCTGCAGGGATTACAGTGCCATGGTACACGCATCACATTCGTTTGCAGAGCCATTGTTCGGGGACGGGAAACATGGAGGGATTGTGGCTCTGTGGCTGAGCCTCTGCGTGGAGCCATGGGATAACCCATCCCTCTCTTTCCACACTGAGCTCCTTCCTTATGCACTTGCATTATTCATATCAACCTATTAACTTGACAAGGGTTCTGGCCTGGCCCTTTTAATCACATCCTTCCAAGATATAGCCCACCTCCCTTTGGTCTATTTCATTGGTTTTTTGCTTGGACCATAATTAATGTACGCTGATGACTCGAAGGCCAGAACCTCTGATGTCCATTTTTCTGGAACACTATGTGAACATCACACACACAGGGTGTTTCTCAATGTCGAGGACGCTTGCTTGGTAGCACATGTCTGCCGAGCGTCTTGCTTCAGATGCGAGGCAAGAACACTTCCTGGCATTCGGAAAACGAAGAGTGGAACAGGCTAGCAAGTGTGCAGGTGTGCGTCATATGAGAGGCCCCGCCTTACATTTTCCGCCACAGATTTTGTCCGTGTGCAAAGCATTGTGGGGATTTGAAGACCGCGGAGTCTACACATGTGCAGCCTCGAGATTTCTCCAAACGAAGTACGCCAGGCTCGGTAGAATTCCAAGTATGCTGGACATTGGAACAGTACTTCGGCGGCACTCGATGACGTAGTATGCTTGAAATAGTGGCTCTGGAGCAGCTTTACTCGAGGTTGAGAAACACCCAGAATGAATAATGAAAAAAGGCGCTCTTCATTGCACTGAATATGATCGAGAGGCCTGGCAAAACACTGGGCTGGAGAGGTGAGGCGCGGTGCAGGAGGCATGCCGTGGCTCGTAGCATATGATCTGAGTCCTCCAATTAAGGTCCTAACATGCTCCATTACATAATTAAGCAGAAGCCCTCTCAATAGCTTCCTTTCGCCAACACCTTATGTCTATCTCCCCTTCTCCATCTGTCTTCCCGTTCAGACTCCTCATTTGCAAGCCAGCAGAGCCGGCCTTTGTAATTTGATGAGGCATGAGTGTGCAGACCTTAACTATGATGACAAGAAATGTGCAAGAACAAGCGGTGCAGCTATTTAATTATTCTACAAGAGGTAATGGGATTGTTTTTAATTAAATGGCACTGTTGCTGAATCACAATGAGAGGTTCTGGGGTTGTAGCGAGATGCAACAGCCTGCCAGAGTGTAGAAAAGGAGGCCATCGAGTGCGGCAGGTAGTCGGAGGGAAACAGCCTCAGCATGAGAGCAGAAACATTTTGGAGATTGATTCTGCATGTGAAGCGCTCTCATCTGGATTCCTGTTTGCTGTCCCATGAATTTCCCAAAAGCCTCCTCTCTGCATTTGCCAAAAATGCTCTTGAATAGTCGCCCATTTCACAGTCCAGTGCGACTGCTAATGGCTTTTTCATCCCGGGAAAGCGACACAACTCAATCAGCAAGAGGCTTTTTGGACATAGGCATGGTGTCCGGGAAGTGTTTGCGGCATAAAGGAAGGTATTTTCTTTCTTCCTTCCTGACATATCTGGACAAGCACAGAGGGAGACTTGTTTCAGAACTGTATTTCTCTGTTACTGCAATCCTCAGAGGCAGCAGGAGCATGCTGTGGTTTTGTTGGGGAGCTCAGAGACATGTGGCCTGCTTAGTCTGCGGCTCCATCTGACAGTTAATAAACCAGAATACAGCCATGTTGCCTCTGCTGATTACAGTGATGCTGCAGGAGACAAAGGAGCGAGAGAGGTGTGGATGACGGCCCAGGCGAATGGAGAAATGGGGAAGTAATAAAGCCGGCCTCCCCACAGCCCTCCCTCTCACTGACCCTGTGTGTCTGTGTGAGTTTATGGCCACTGTCTGAGGGGGGGAAATAAGATTGTGCTTTATTGCGCAACAAGCCTCCCCAGCAATAATAGCTTCCCCCCTTTAGCCATCCGTCCTGAGAGGACATTAGCTCCCATCCAGCCTGGATCTGCTTTATTCCGCAGCTCAAGGCCAGGATTAGTCAACTGAATCAGACTCTGATATTGCTCTATGTCACCACTGCCTACAGCCAATATGTATCATAATCTCTCCTTTCTCTACGATAAATGGAGGACCAATTTGGAAGAGGGTAGGGGCAGTGGAGAGTATCTGATATGGAAGGCCATCTACTGTCCGCTAAGTGATTTCCCCAAGCCCTTCAAGTCGTTATTAGAGCACAAGCTTACCTAAGCATTTGTAAGGCACCACAATGTGGGCGTGCCCTTGCACACCTTCTTCTCCGTCTTGCACCAGTTCTCGATGCGAATTGGCTGGTTGCCTTCCACCACGTTTGTGATTTGAAGCTCGGGATACATCTGTTGGAAGAAGAAGCAAACAATTAGTATGCTGTGTGTGCGGGAGAGAGAAGGTGGGATAAGTGGAGCTTCAATTGGAGCCTTTAATCCACACTGTATGCTCTCTAGATACCATCTGCGCAACCATGGAAGAGCACACAACTACTTTCCCCAAATGCCATCAAAATGTCATCAATAATTGCAACTGAAGGTTGTGGGGAAAGGCTGCTCTAGAACGTACAGTCTGCTTTTTCTTGTACAGCCACATAATAAACCATGGCAATATTACCAGCAGCATGTTTGCTTATGAGATATAGTAGAAAAAAAGCATGCCCTTATGTAGAGACCGCTAGAAGCTAGAGCCTGCTAATTAAAATGCCACTCACTGCACTGTAAGTAATGTCTGTCTCTCAAGAACAGTTCAATAGCCTCTCCAATGATGAATAGGCCTACCGGTGAAATGAAAACTGAATTTTCAAACTTAGTAGAAAATTCATCTCAATATAATTTTTTGTTTTCTTTTTTTTTTAGCACAAAAGCAGCTAGCCTAGCTTGACTAAATGTTCCTGCTAGTTCACCACGTAACATAATATCCACTTTATTTAATATAGGTAGTTATTTAACTAGGGGATGTGGCGCTACTTCAGCAAGGGTCTTGAATATGAATATAATTCATGTGTTGTCATAAGCCACCAAAGGTGCCCTGCTGCTAGCAAGGCTATCATGCTATCTCTTTTCAATTAAAGTCAGCTTTGGTTTAAATAGTAGTTCTAGCATTATAGTTAATAAATAACAATAACAAATATATATTATTTTTGTGGGGAGTGAAATGAATAAATATGTATAGCTTCTGAAGTAGGGAATATACTAGAAAAGTTAGCTTACCAATGTTTTGCGATACAGCTTTTCTTTAGCTTGCAGAAAAAAGTTACACATATTTTCTATTTAACTCAGTAAGTGTATCTCCCAACATGTCATTCCTGAAGTCAATTGCATGTATAACACTCCTAGGCGATGGCTTCTGGTTTGAAGGGCCTTTGTTAGCATGATTAGCTAGAAAGGTAGCAAGCTACTGAGTGGAGTAATGACAGCAGCACATAGCCAGTGCAACCACAGCATATGGGTCTTTACATTTCAAACTCAGCTAGATTGAAATAAATTACATATTTTCAATGGTTTTTGTATTTCAGTTTGTTTATGAATGTATTCTGCTCCCTTCCCGTCTTTGCAATTGCTTCACCTGCTCATTGTGATCGTCTTTATTCACAGTGACTCACCTCTGGCAGTACTGCAGCAGCCCTTTTTGGTTCCTACGCAGCTATTGGTTCCGGATGGGTCTGGCTCCCGAGCGGCCGGTCTGAATGTTCACGATGCATGTTGAGCTTCCGCAGAACATGGCCACCTGTGGCTCGGCTCCACTGCAAACCCTGTGCCTGCATTGGCTGCTAAGCGCCTGTGGAAGAGAGAGAGTGAGGTAGAGAAATAGGTTTAATACAGTCAATCATTAAAGAGCCCCATAAAGCGTTGTGGCGTGTTGGTGACTTGACTTGAGACACTCGCTTTTTCCCCCATAAACTTCGGTATACGGGCTGACTCAGTAGTCTGACCACATTTCAAACTCATGTACTGCAATGGATACTAGGTGTGAGGAGGGGAATCAGAAGCACCTGTTAATGATTGGTCTGCTTTTGTGACTCCACGCTGCAGTGCTGAGAGAGCAGAGGGGCTCAGACAGGAGACAAATTAAATGCACCTCGGGAATGTGGCTCGGTTGATGGTTTAAACGGAGAAGGGGTTTGATTGTGATTTGTGCACACGTTTATTTTGCTCTGGTGCCCATTGAGTGACTGAGAGGCTGCCCACAGAGAGCAGGAGAGGAGAAACAACCTGTCCGTCATGCCTCACAAACCAGCTCAGCCAGGGGAACTCATGGGACCAACATCTTTCAACAGAAAACAAATCATTTATTTCTCAAGCACAACATGTGTGCTGTAAAGACGCATTGGTGAGGCAAACAGATTTTCACCCTCTTTGTTTACCATCACAACCCGACAGGAATCTTGCTATCCGTCCACTGGGTTGTCCTTCCTGCAGTTCCTTTAGAGAGCAGGCACACCCAGTTTGCCTGTCCTTGGCTCGAAAACATACTACCAACTCTTCATAGAAAATGGACACCGACTGTCTAAATCTACTGTGTAATCAGCTATCACAAAGGGGTGGGCGATATTGAAAAATATATTATCACGATATTTTCAAGCAGTATCACGATAGACGATATATATCACGATATGTTTTCATGTCGGTTATTATGGTTATTTTTTCAAGTTACTTAACAGGACAAGCACCTACAAGGTAACAGAAACTAAAACAAAAAGGAGGAGTAACAGACCAAAATAGCATTTCAAGCTGGTTTATTTCTGACATGAAACCCTGAATGAACAATTCACCATTTTGATGTGGCTTCAAGGCACAGTTTCTCAGTATAACAATGAACTTTCTGAGGTAGCTAGCACTAGCAGTGAACATCAATAAACATGAAAGGAGGGTAAAACATAACTAAGTAAAACATAAAACATCAATGAGGAAAAGTCAGTGTCAAACCATTAAAATGTAAACTTTAGACTTGAAGTGCAAATAAAAGACTTTAGCATAACTGAAGGGGAAAAGTATTGTTTTTATAGTTTTTTTTTCCAAGTTTTTTTTTTTTTTTTTATCACGATGGATACGATATCTCTGAAAAGCATATCGTGGAGAACCTAATATCGTCACGAAGATAATATCGTCATATCGCCCACCCTACTCTCACATGATTGCCTTTCAATAGACACGGCGTAGTGCTAGCTGGAGTCAACTCATCAGCTCCTCATTGAAACATAAGTCACGGCCCCACTAACACTCGCCTGATGCTAGGGGAGTCACAGTCACGGGGAGACTAATGAATCAGTGAGACGATGTACAGTAGCTGTGCATGCCAAAACTATCCAAAAACACACCAGGGAGCCTCCGGAACAGGAAGTGGAACGGAACTGATCCCCTCTTGATTGTCATAATGTCATCAGTCTGGGTAAACAGGCTTGAGCCCCAGAGAGAGATCAAGGCAATGAGCAAGCAAGTGTTTGACTCTAATGTTGGACCGTTGGCTGGGTCCTCAGAGGTGTCCTCTGTAGCGGGGAGCCAAGGAGAAAAACAGCTGAAGAGGGAAACTTGGAGTCGCCAGTGTGTTTGACAAAGCTCTCTAATTCTGCGCAGAGCTCCCGGGCTGATAATGGGTGCAGAACAGAGACAAAACAAGTGCTGTGTAATCAGCAGTTGGCTTGTAGCGTGTGATGAGCCGCAGAGCCAGCCATAGCTGAGCTGCACACACACACACTGAATACAGCACTAGCCACCTGCATATATTCAGCAGCACATTAACGCACACCACAAACACGCCATCATAGAACACACCAAAAGATGAAAACAGTCACCCAGGCCAGCAAACACCACTGGACTGTCATGATTTGGTCGAGAGGCATAACAGCTCAGGATTGAACCTCATTTGCCCTACTTGCTCCATCTCCATGTCTTTGTGCTTCACTCCTCCCTCTCTGCACCACCACAGGCTTGTTTGCTCTCCTCCCTCTCATTCCTTTGTGGGATTGGCTCAGGGTGTATGAGTAGCAGGGAGGTGGAGAGGAAATGAGGGACGCAGAGGAGCAGTTAGGGAGGAAGACAAGGGAGCTAGTGACAGCCTGACCACAACTAGACTCTGCGGCTGCAGAGAAACAAGTCATGTGGCCTCCTCTACGCCCCTTTGACTCCACTAAAGGGATAAGCCTGTGTGTCTTTGATTCTTCAAGTGCAACAATCAAAGTGGACGCAGTTTTTATACCACTGCCTTAAATCTGCAGTCTCATGCCTGTTAGAAGTAAAGAAAGGAGCTTCTCTGGCACGGACTTTCACAAAAAAGTGTATTTCAAGAGCAGTTGAGAATACAACTGAAGTGTCATTGTCACAATTTGTTACATCATCGGAGTCCAATTTATTTCGTTGGCCTAGTCCAGGGGTGGCCAACCCGCGGCTCTCGAGCCGCATGCGGCTCTTTGCCTAGTTTCATATTGAATTGTATATGTGTGAGTCTGGGGGAGAGACACTGACTCCTGACTAGTGTTGCACGGTACCGATACTTGAAAGGTACCGCGATACTCTGCCGTTAAAAACATTACGATTCCTCCGTTTCATTAGTATCGGTACTTTAAGAATGACGGGGAAAAGTACTCCGGTGAGAAAGCGCCGTTTTAATAAGAGCTGTGTGTGTTCAGCGCTCTGCTTCCACTCCCTGCACTGCAGCCGTGCCTGCAGTCCCTCCCCTCTCAAGCACGCTCAAGTGCCTCCCCTCTCTCGTGCACGCGCTAGCTGCCAGAGCATGTGAGAAAACGAGAAGCATGGCTGCAAGTGGGAGTGCAACTGCCGCTGCGCCTCGGCGTGTTGACAAAAAAGACGCCAGAAGCGAAATTTGGAAGTAGTTGAGCTATATCTCTGACAGTGAGGGCAAGCCTACGGACACCACGAGGCCTGTCTGTGAGACATGTATTAATTTTATTTAATAGGAAATCTAGTCATTTATTTTATTTATTGTTCTCATTGTTTAAAAGTTTGTGTTATGGTTATGGTGTGAAATAAAGCACACATTTAAGACTGTTTCCCTTTTTTTAAGAAAAGTATCGAAAAAGAATCGGAATCGCAATTCTTGACTTGGTATCGAAACCAAAATGTTGGTATCGTGACAACACTAGCTACTCCTGACTTAAACCTGATATTTAGTAGGTCTGTTAAGTATTAACGTAATTTGGCCGGTCAAAGTTGTTTGGGCTCGGATAAAATCGCTCCATTACTTTCGTCCCGGCTCCCGGTGTGTACGTGTGGTGTCAGCGTCTAATTTTGATGTGGCCCAAGAGCCAATCACAATAATACCTGGGATGCAGTGAACCAATCACCTTTGAGGGGGGTTGATTAAACACTATCCAGTGTTTCCCCACCATTGTCTTGGATGGGCGCTGCGCCCCGTCTCTTGTGGGTTTACCACGAGGTGAGGTCCTTTTTATATCCTGCATTTTTACACATGCTCTCTCCAGTACAGGTTAGCGCTGAGCGTTAGCGAGGCTTGCTAATGTAAACAAAGACCATATTACTTCCAAAACACGTCGTGCATCGTTTCTGATAGCGACGTTTCTGATCGGGCCGTGGGCGTCAAGCCAGCCCACATTTCCAATACGTCTTACGGACGCAAATCTGGATCAGCTCCGTTGTACCCCCGTTTTTAGAGATTTGAGTACGGAGGAAAAGAGAGAGGGTTTTGTTTTCTGACACTACACATATGTATATATAAAAACATCAAGAACGCATTTTGCATGATAGGATAGGAGACCTTTAAATGAATGATTAAGACTTCCTATTTCACTCCCATATGATTTTCCCTTTGCTATCTTGCGGATACAGCCTACCACTGTTTCCTGTGAAGTCATTCCTTCCTTACCTCCTTGGCCACTCCGTGCCACTGCTGATGGCTGACGCACATGTCCATACGCTTGTTGTGGAAGAACTTGCACTTCTCTGGAACCAGAAGCACGTCACTCACAAACTCGCCCACTGTAACATCAAATCACACGGACCAATGCGCCTGTTAGTCACCTCAAATATGGCTACAAAGAAAAAGGTCACTGCTCAACAAAACAGGCAGGGTTAGGAACAACATCAACTAGAGGGACTAAAAAAGGAATAGCTGATGAGATGAGTGAGAGAAATTCATGCATCAATAATTCATAGCTGCCAGGTCCTTTACATTTCATGACAGCGGTATAACCGAAAGGCCATTTGACACTGGAACATCTGCCTGTGCACCTGATCCCCAAACAGCTTCTGTAATTCTTTAATGCAATCAAAATGGCAGTGCAGAAAATCCGGTTTCACACTGTGACTCTTTTAAGGCATCCCGACACTTCCTGCGGGTCAATGATATCATTTGCGAGATGAATTCAATTCGAAGGATGTTTTATTCATAGGGCGGGGTGATAAAAAGCAGATCTGGGGGAAATGAATGACATGAAAGGCATCTTGTGAATTCCAATGAATAGTCGCAGGTGTAAAAGCCATGAGCCTGTAAGCATATGGTTCGGGGGTCATAAGAATGATTAAGAAGGACAGTGACTGCTGATTGGCTGGCAGTGTGACGAGTCGCTCGGGTAGAAACGCTGCTGTCAGAAGCAGATGGAAAGCCAGGAGGAGAGAAGGAGGGATGAATAGAGGGTTTAAGTCCACATCAGAGTGGCTGAGGAATGGGAAAACGACAATGAAGGTGTAAAGGTTTCACGACCAGGGCTGGGAGTCGTCCTATAACCGGTCGATTAGCGGTTTGTCACGACCTCGGCCTGAGGCAGAGCTGCTGGAGGGCTTCGTATGAGGGGGAAAAAGCAGTGTTTTGGAAAATGAGAGGGTAGGATAGGAGAGAGAGGCTTGAAATAGCAGAGGACTCTGCAGCTGCTTCTCATCTCCGCCCAGGAGATACAGTAACACCCCCTCACACAACCCCCCCCGCCCCATCCCTCCAGACCCCCATTCTGCTGCTTCCCTGATTGGTGCAAACCACCCGGGAAACTGAATACATTTACTTAAGTTCTATACATATACCCCTTTTTCAACTAAATTAAGTATGTATATTCGGTTTTTTTACACCACTAAAAAATAGGAGATGGCCTTTGTTACCTTAAAGCAGAGTAAGAGTTTAATGAGTAAAAGGCTTTTTTGCAATAATCAGCGTGTTACTGTCAATGGAGTCTGGTGTCTTCTGGGGAGCATATTGAATGTATATTTGGTAGGTTGATAAATCATACTAGTTGTTCAAATCCCAGGAAAGAAATGTGATTATATTCTAAAGACAAAAGAAGACTGATGGCAGCCGGAAAGGTGTCGAGTTTCCAATGTTATCACTACAGTGAAAATGCTTAACATTCATTTGATTTCTCAAATGATCATTCAGGACTATAACGGTCCTCTTGGGACCAAGGAAACTGTAAGTGATGTTTTTTCTAACAATTTAGAGAATAAACACTCAAGTTATTATTTAACTACTTTGTTCAATTCACAACATTTAGGAGAGTAACGGTATTTATTACAATAGCTTCTTTGCAGATTTTGAAATATACTTCAGATGTAACCTGCCTTTAAAATATAAAGCATTGCTATAGCCTGCCTTAAACCCTTAAGAAGTTGAAATCACCTCCATCTTGACTAGATGGGACAGAGTACATGGAATAAAAATCGCACTCTTAAAGTGGCTATTCAGCACGAGTGCTTTCACTTTTTATACTTACTGGATTTTGCTTTTTATATTTCTTTGCTTTTACATAAGTGACATCTTTAATGCACCAGCTTACTTTGTAATATATTTATTTTTCATGGGGGTATTGCTACTTCAGTAACACCTCTCTCCATCTAAAGTCTTCCTCTCTTCACATCAAGAGAAACTGAGAGACAGACTCTCAGTAATCTTCAGCTCTATAGCCTGCACACACTCCCTCTTCATTTCATCTTCTCTCTCCGTCTCGTTCTCTCACACTCACAGGTTGGTTGCGTGGGTTTGGAGGGGACGGTGATGGATGGTGGTGTGTGGAGAGCAGCTGCGCCTCGCAACCACTCCTGCTCAGTGTGTTTCTGTGTGTGTGTACCTGTATGTGTGTGTGTGTATGAGAGTATACACTCCTCTTTCTCTGTAACCTCCTCTCACGTACTCTATTCATCTGACTTTTCTTTAACCTCCAGTCTATCAGACACCCTGGCTCACACTCTCCAGTCCCCGGACAGTGTGAAGGTAAGAGTACACCAATGATACTTTCAGCCCTGGGAGGTGGTGAATTAAAGTAAGCACCAACCAAGATGTGCTCCTTGAAGGCAAGGCTATTGTGTTTCAAGGACTTTCCAAAGAAAGGCTGCTGTAATGACATTTAGTGTAATCAATGTGAGATCTGAAAATTACATTTTCACAGCGATAAATGATTACATCTTGAATTATTATATTAAAGGTGCCGTAAAATGCTATATTGGGTTTTCCCTTTCCTGTAGTGTGTTGCATAGGTTTTGGTGCATGTAAATGGTCTTCAAAGGCTACAATCCCTAAGTTCCCTCCAATAGAAGTTTCTCCCCCCAAACCCCCCCCCCCCCCCCTCCCTGCCTGAAGTTGCAATTACGATTTTGGCTTGCAACGATTATGAAAACAACATAATCGAAATACCACTACTTCACTTTTTTAAAACTATTTTTCTTTTCTATTTACTTTTTAATATTTACTTGCACTATATTTTTCTGTTTTTCTGTATTATTGTGTTGCACTGTTGGAGAAGCCTGGGACCTAAGATTTTCATGGACATAACCACTCTGTAGCTATGTTCGTATGACAAATAAAGAACCTTGAAAACGATTATTTATTTTGTATTGATTTATTTAAAAAGAAAATGTATTGGTTTTTCAGTTGAATTATACTTCAAGTTCAGTGTAATCAACTGTTAAACACATACTGATCAAATGTTTTTTTTTAATAAATGGATGTTTTCCAAAGTAAATGGATAATCGTTTTTAATAATCGTGATATCAATTATTGACCCAAATAATCGAGATTATGATTTAAGCCATAATCGAGCAGCCCTACTGTCAGGTTCCACTGTTGTGCTTTGATGTTTGGCAACCCTTTTGTTTACAGTTGCATCACGGATTGTGCCTCTTAAGTGGAGGAAATCTGATCTGCCACCATGGAAGGATTACACGAGGGAGACACGACCAAAGCCAGGAGGAAGCTGGTGGTTTAACTTACATCACGGAGACAACATTTGCTTGTATCTCATGGTTTTTATAGTTTAATAGTGCACAACTTTCGCCTTAACCAATTCTGCATCACTTGACTATAAGTGTTAAGTATAGACTCATGTGTAAAATATTCCCAGAAGAAAATAAAGTGCACAGAGGCAGGGGAGTGGTGCTCAGAAACAAGCCTGAATTTGTATCTTTTATCAACTCATTGACCACAAGAATGCTATCAGGAGTCGTCATGGTGTGCCGTTCCCTTTGTTGAATAAACAGAATTACTCAACAGGAAAGGCAAAGCATGTGTCACGTCTGTAAATGTTACTAATTCAAATCCACTTCTCGTCAAAACACGTCGTTAAAATACTTCCATGCGGTAGAAAGTAGCTCAGAATAAGCCCTAACATGCCTCAAATAAATGTAAAAGCTACCTTGAGCAATAGTCGTTAACAAAGTGTATATAAAGCGACATCAATTAAATGTGAATATGCCTTCAGAAATATCAATCGGTGTTTCCACAGAAAAGGCTTTCTTTGGAAACGTGTTTCCTCTCGAAGCCTGCGTTGGAGCAACAGATACTCTGCCATGCACTCACAGCCACACATCTGCCCCAGACTGTTCTCACCACCCCAGACATAATCATACAAAGTCTCTAAAATAATCCTGTGCTGTTCGACAAAGACATCACGCTGCAGGGATTACAGTGCCATGGTACACGCATCACATTCGTTTGCAGAGCCATTGTTCGGGGACGGGAAACATGGAGGGATTGTGGCTCTGTGGCTGAGCCTCTGCGTGGAGCCATGGGATAACCCATCCCTCTCTTTCCACACTGAGCTCCTTCCTTATGCACTTGCATTATTCATATCAACCTATTAACTTGACAAGGGTTCTGGCCTGGCCCTTTTAATCACATCCTTCCAAGATATAGCCCACCTCCCTTTGGTCTATTTCATTGGTTTTTGCTTGGACCATAATTAATGTACGCTGATGACTCGAAGGCAGAACCTCTGATGTCCATTTTTCTGGAACACTATGTGAACATCACACACACAGGGTGTTTCTCAATGTCGAGGACGCTTGCTTGGTAGCACATGTCTGCCGAGCGTCTTGCTTCAGATGCGAGGCAAGAACACTTCCTGGCATTCGGAAAACGAAGAGTGGAACAGGCTAGCAAGTGTGCAGGTGTGCGTCATATGAGAGGCCCCGCCTTACATTTTCCGCCACAGATTTTGTCCGTGTGCAAAGCATTGTGGGGATTTGAAGACCGCGGAGTCTACACATGTGCAGCCTCGAGATTTCTCCAAACGAAGTACGCCAGGCTCGGTAGAATTCCAAGTATGCTGGACATTGGAACAGTACTTCGGCGGCACTCGATGACGTAGTATGCTTGAAATAGTGGCTCTGGAGCAGCTTTACTCGAGGTTGAGAAACACCCAGAATGAATAATGAAAAAAGGCGCTCTTCATTGCACTGAATATGATCGAGAGGCCTGGCAAACACTGGGCTGGAGAGGTGAGGCGCGGTGCAGGAGGCATGCCGTGGCTCGTAGCATATGATCTGAGTCCTCCAATTAAGGTCCTAACATGCTCCATTACATAATTAAGCAGAAGCCCTCTCAATAGCTTCCTTTCGCCAACACCTTATGTCTATCTCCCCTTCTCCATCTGTCTTCCCCGTTCAGACTCCTCATTTGCAAGCCAGCAGAGCCGGCCTTTGTAATTTGATGAGGCATGAGTGTGCAGACCTTTAACTATGATGACAAGAAATGTGCAAGAACAAGCGGTGCAGCTATTTAATTATTCTACAAGAGGTAATGGGATTGTTTTTAATTAAATGGCACTGTTGCTGAATCACAATGAGAGGTTCTGGGGTGTAGCGAGATGCAACAGCCTGCCAGAGTGTAGAAAAGGAGGCCATCGAGTGCGGCAGGTAGTCGGAGGGAAACAGCCTCAGCATGAGAGCAGAAACATTTTGGAGATTGATTCTGCATGTGAAGCGCTCTCATCTGGATTCCTGTTTGCTGTCCCATGAATTTCCCAAAAGCCTCCTCTCTGCATTTGCCAAAAATGCTCTTGAATAGTCGCCCATTTCACAGTCCAGTGCGACTGCTAATGGCTTTTTCATCCCGGGAAAGCGACACAACTCAATCAGCAAGAGGCTTTTGGACATAGGCATGGTGTCCGGGAAGTGTTTGCGGCATAAAGGAAGGTATTTTCTTTCTTCCTTCCTGACATATCTGGACAAGCACAGAGAGGAGACTTGTTTCAGAACTGTATTTCTCTGTTACTGCAATCCTCAGAGGCAGCAGGAGCATGCTGTGGTTTTGTTGGGGAGCTCAGAGACATGTGGCCTGCTTAGTCTGCGGCTCCATCTGACAGTTAATAAACCAGAATACAGCCATGTTGCCTCTGCTGATTACAGTGATGCTGCAGGAGACAAAGGAGCGAGAGAGGTGTGGATGACGGCCCAGGCGAATGGAGAAATGGGGAGTAATAAAGCCGGCCTCCCCACAGCCCTCCCTCTCACTGACCCTGTGTGTCTGTGTGAGTTTATGGCCACTGTCTGAGGGGGGAAATAAGATTGTGCTTTATTGCGCAACAAGCCTCCCCAGCAATAATAGCTTCCCCCCTTTAGCCATCCGTCCTGAGAGACATTAGCTCCCATCCAGCCTGGATCTGCTTTATCCGCAGCTCAAGGCCAGGATTAGTCAACTGAATCAGACTCTGATATTGCTCTATGTCACCACTGCCTACAGCCAATATGTATCATAATCTCTCCTTTCTCTACGATAAATGGAGGACCAATTTGGAAGAGGGTAGGGGCAGTGGAGAGTATCTGATATGGAAGGCCATCTACTGTCCGCTAAGTGATTTCCCCAAGCCCTTCAAGTCGTTATTAGAGCACAAGCTTACCTAAGCATTTGTAAGGCACCACAATGTGGGCGTGCCCTTTGCACACCTTCTTCTCCGTCTTGCACCAGTTCTCGATGCGAATTGGCTGGTTGCCTTCCACCACGTTTGTGATTTGAAGCTCGGGATACATCTGTTGGAAGAAGAAGCAAACAATTAGTATGCTGTGTGTGCGGGAGAGAGAAGGTGGGATAAGTGGAGCTTCAATTGGAGCCTTTAATCCACACTGTATGCTCTCTAGATACCATCTGCGCAACCATGGAAGAGCACACAACTTACTTTCCCCAAATGCCATCAAAATGTCATCAATAATTGCAACTGAAGGTTGTGGGGAAGGCTGCTCTAGAACGTACAGTCTGCTTTTTCTTGTACAGCCACATAATAAACCATGGCAATATTACCAGCAGCATGTTTGCTTATGAGATATAGTAGAAAAAAGCATGCCCTTATGTAGAGACCGCTAGAAGCTAGAGCCTGCTAATTAAAATGCCACTCACTGCACTGTAAGTAATGTCTGTCTCTCAAGAACAGTTCAATAGCCTCTCCAATGATGAATAGGCCTACCGGTGAAATGAAAACTGAATTTTCAAACTTAGTAGAAAATTCATCTCAATATAATTTTTTGTTTTCTTTTTTTTTTAGCACAAAAGCAGCTAGCCTAGCTTGACTAAATGTTCCTGCTAGTTCACCACGTAACATAATATCCACTTTATTTAATATAGTAGTTATTTAACTAGGGGATGTGGCGCTACTTCAGCAAGGGTCTTGAATATGAATATAATTCATGTGTTGTCATAAGCCACCAAAGGTGCCCTGCTGCTAGCAAGGCTATCATGCTATCTCTTTTTCAATTAAAGTCAGCTTTGTTTAAATAGTAGTTCTAGCATTATAGTTAATAAATAACAATAACAAATATATATTATTTTTGTGGGGAGTGAAATGAATAAATATGTATAGCTTCTGAAGTAGGGAATTACTAGAAAAGTTAGCTTACCAATGTTTTGCTATACAGCTTTTCTTTAGCTTGCAGAAAAAAGTTACACATATTTTCTATTTAACTCAGTAAGTGTATCTCCCAACATGTCATTCTGAAGTCAATTGCATGTATAACACTTCCTAGGCGATGGCTCTGGTTTGAAGGGCCTTTGTTAGCATGATTAGCTAGAAAGGTAGCAAGCTACTGAGTGGAGTAATGACAGCAGCACATAGCCAGTGCAACCACAGCATATGGGTCTTTACATTTCAAACTCAGCTAGATTGAAATAAATTACATATTTTTCAATGGTTTTGTATTTCAGTTTGTTTATGAATGTATTCTGCTCCCTTCCCGTCTTTGCATTTGCTTCACCTGCTCATTGTGATCGTCTTTATTCACAGTGACTCACCTCCTGGCAGTACTGCAGCACGCCTTCTTTGGTTCCTACGCAGCTCTTGGTTCCGGATGGGTCTGGCTCCCAGCGGCCGGTCTGAATGTTCACATGCATGTTGAGCTTCCCGCAGAACATGGCCACCTGTGGCTCGGCCACTGCAAACCCTGTGCCTGCATTGGCTGCTAGCGCCTGTGGAAAGAGAGAGAGGGAGAGAAATAGGGTTTAATACAGTCAATCATTAAAGAGCCCATAAAGCGTTGTGGCGTGTTGGCTGACTTGACTTGAGACACTCGCTTTTTCCCCATAAACTTCGGTATACGGCTGACTCAGTAGTCTGACCACATTTCAACTCATGTACTGCAATGGATACTAGGTGTGATGGAGGGAAATCAGAAGCACCTGTTAATGCTTGGCTGCTTTTGTGACTCCACGCTGCAGTGCTGAGAGAGCAGAGGGGCTCAGACAGGAGACAAATTAAATGCACCTCGGGAATGTGGCTCGGTTGATGGTTAAACGAGAAGGGGTTTGATTGGATTTGTGCACACGTTTATTTTGCTCTGGTGCCCATTGAGTGACTGAGAGGCTGCCCACAGAGAGCAGGAGAGGAGAAACAACCTGTCCGTCATGCCTCACAAACCAGCTCAGCCAGGACTCATGGGACCAACATCTTTCAACAGAAAACAAATCATTTATTTCTCAAGCACAACATGTGTGCTGTAAAGACGCATTGGTGAGGCAAACAGATTTCCCCTCTTTGTTTACCTCACAACCCGACAGGAAATCTGCTATCCGTCCACTGGGTTGTCCTTCCTGCAGTTCCTTTAGAGAGCAGGCACACCCAGTTTGCCTGTCCTTGGCTCGAAAACATACTACCACTCTTCATAGAAAATGGACACCGACTGTCTAAATCTACTGTGTAATCAGCTCTCACAAAGGGGTGGGCGATATTGAAAAATATATTATCACGATATTTTTCAAGCAGTATCACGATAGACGATATATATCACGATATGTTTTCATGTCGGTTATTATGGTTATTTTTCAAGTTACTTAACAGTACAAGCACCTACAAGGTAACAGAAACTAAAACAAAAAGGAGTAACAGACCAAAATAGCATTTCAAGCTGGTTTTATTTCTGAAATGAATCCCTGAATGAACAATTCAACATTTTGATATGGCTTCAAGGCACAGTTTCTCAGTATAACAATGAACTTTCTGAGGTAGCACTAGCAGTGAACATCAATAAACATGAAAAGGAGGGTAAAACATAACTAAGTAAAACATAAAACATCAATGAGGAAAAGTCAGTGTCAAACAATTAAAATGTAAACTTTAGACTTGAAGTGCAATAAAAGACTTTAGCATAACTGAAGGGGAAAGTATTGTTTTTATAGTTTTTTTTCCAAGTTTTTTTTTTTTTTTTATCACGATAGATACGATATCTCTGAAAAAGCATATCGTGGAGACCTAATATCGTCACGAAGATATATATCGTCATATCGCCCACCCCTACTCTCACATGATTGCCTTTCAAATGACACGGCGTAGTGCTAGCTGGAGTCAACTCATCAGCTCCTCATTGAAACAATAAGTCACGGCCCACTAACACTCGCCTGATGCTAGGGGAGTCACATCACGGGGAGACTAATGAATCAGTGAGACGATGTACAGTAGCTGTGCATGCCAAACTATCCAAAAACACACCAGGGAGCCTCCGGACAGGAAGTGGAACGGAACTGATCCCCTCTTGATTGTCATAATGTCATCAGTCTGGGTAAACAGGCTTGAGCCCCAGAGAGAGATCAAGGCAATGAGCAAGCAAGTGTTTGACTCTAATGTTGGACCGTTGGCTGGGTCCTCAGAGGTGTCCTCTGTAGCGGGGAGCCAAGGAGAAAACAGCTGAAGAGGGAAACTTGAGTCGCAGTGTGTTTGACAAAGCTCTCTAATTCTGCGCAGGCTCCCGGGCTGATAATGGGTGCAGAACAGAGACAAAACAAGTGCTGTGTAATCAGCAGTTGGCTGTAGCGTGTGATGAGCCGCAGAGCCAGCCATAGCTGAGTCTGCACACACACACACTGAATACAGCACTAGCCACCTGCATATATTCAGCAGCACATTAACGCCCACACAAACACGCCATCATAGAACACACCAAAAGATGAAAACAGTCACCCAGGCCAGCAAACACACTGGACTGTCATGATTTGGTCCGAGAGGCATAACAGCCTCAGATTGAACCTCATTTGCCCTACTTGCTCCATCTCCATGTCTTTGTGCTTCACTCCTCCCTCTCTGCACCACCACAGGCTTGTTTGCTCTCCTCCCTCTCATTCCTTTGTGGGATTGGCTCAGGGTGTATGAGTAGCAGGGAGGTGGAGAGGAAATGAGGGACGCAGAGGAGCAGTTAGGGAGGAAGACAAGGGAGCTAGTGACAGCCTGACCACAACTAGACTCTGCGGCTGCAGAGAAACAAGTCATGTGGCCTCCTCTACGCCCCTTTGACTCCACTAAAGGGATAAGCCTGTGTGTCTTTGATTCTTCAAGTGCAACAATCAAAGTGGACGCAGTTTTTATACCACTGCCTTAAATCTGCAGTCTCATGCCTGTTAGAAGTAAAGAAAGGAGCTTCTCTGGCACGGACTTTCACAAAAAAGTGTATTTCAAGAGCAGTTGAGAATACAACTGAAGTGTCATTGTCACAATTTGTTACATCATCGGAGTCCAATTTATTTCGTTGGCCTAGTCCAGGGGTGGCCAACCCGCGGCTCTCGAGCCGCATGCGGCTCTTTGCCTAGTTTCATATTGAATTGTATATGTGTGAGTCTGGGGGAGAGACACTGACTCCTGACTAGTGTTGCACGGTACCGATACTTGAAAGGTACCGCGATACTCTGCCGTTAAAAACATTACGATTCCTCCGTTTCATTAGTATCGGTACTTTAAGAATGACGGGGAAAAGTACTCCGGTGAGAAAGCGCCGTTTTAATAAGAGCTGTGTGTGTTCAGCGCTCTGCTTCCACTCCCTGCACTGCAGCCGTGCCTGCAGTCCCTCCCCTCTCAAGCACGCTCAAGTGCCTCCCCTCTCTCGTGCACGCGCTAGCTGCCAGAGCATGTGAGAAAACGAGAAGCATGGCTGCAAGTGGGAGTGCAACTGCCGCTGCGCCTCGGCGTGTTGACAAAAAAGACGCCAGAAGCGAAATTTGGAAGTAGTTGAGCTATATCTCTGACAGTGAGGGCAAGCCTACGGACACCACGAGGCCTGTCTGTGAGACATGTATTAATTTTATTTAATAGGAAATCTAGTCATTTATTTTATTTATTGTTCTCATTGTTTAAAAGTTTGTGTTATGGTTATGGTGTGAAATAAAGCACACATTTAAGACTGTTTCCCTTTTTTTAAGAAAAGTATCGAAAAAGAATCGGAATCGCAATTCTTGACTTGGTATCGAAACCAAAATGTTGGTATCGTGACAACACTAGCTACTCCTGACTTAAACCTGATATTTAGTAGGTCTGTTAAGTATTAACGTAATTTGGCCGGTCAAAGTTGTTTGGGCTCGGATAAAATCGCTCCATTACTTTCGTCCCGGCTCCCGGTGTGTACGTGTGGTGTCAGCGTCTAATTTTGATGTGGCCCAAGAGCCAATCACAATAATACCTGGGATGCAGTGAACCAATCACCTTTGAGGGGGGTTGATTAAACACTATCCAGTGTTTCCCCTACCATTGTCTTGGATGGGCGCTGCGCCCCGCCAACGGAACCCCGCGCCCCCCCCCCCTGAAATTCAAGGTGTTTAAAAAATATATATACAGGGTTCTTACACCTTTTCCAAAGTCAAATTCAAGCACTTTTCCAGCTTTTCAAGCATCTTACAGCTGTTGTAAATTACATATTTATATACACATACTCAAATGATTATTTCCCTACCTCACATTAAATCAGATATTCTTTATGCTATAAACAACCACATGTGTTTCGTGATAGCATTCTACACGAGGATGAAAAATTAAAGAAAAGAAAACTAAGTTTAATATTTCAAAATTAGTGATATGTACGTAGACTGGGCCTCCCATATAACATGGCTGAGCCGATATACAACAATCAGCCAAATAACTTTTCAATACATTATTGATGAATTGTTTAGGTACTTTTAGGTTGGTAGTGAACGCAAGTCAGAGGTACATGGTGTACTTCTACTCCACTGCAGTTCAGAGGTACATGGTGTACTTCTACTCCACTACAGTTCAGAGGTACATGGTGTACTTCTACTTCTCTACAGTTCAGAGGTACATGGTGTACTTCTACTCCACTACAGTTCAGAGGTACATGGTGTACTTCTACTGCACTACATGTATTTAACACCTTTAGTTACTTCACAGATGTGGATGAATGATGTGAAATATAACCAAGTGTTAAATCAGACTTTAGTTCCACCTGGAGTAAATCCACAAGCTCCCCTGCAGTATACAAAGTCATTCAGACTAGCTGCACCTTCACCAGCTCTGAGAACAATTTCATGATCAATCATTATAAAATATATCATATATATTATTCTGAAATGGACCAATCTGCACAACGACTACTTTTAGTGTCGCTACTTTCACTATATTTAGATGAGAATACTTTTCTATTTTCACTTGAGGAACATTTTGAATGCAGGACTTTTACTGTAACAGAGTATTCCTACACTCTGGTACTTCTACTTTTACTAAGTACAAGATCTGAGTACTTCTACTTTTACTCAAGTACAAGATCTGAGTACTTCTACTTTTACTAAGTACAATATCTGAGTACTTCTACTTTTACTCAAGTACAAGATCTGAGTACTTCTACTTTTACTCAAGTACAAGATCTGAGTACTTCTACTTTTACTCAAGTACAAGATCTGAGTACTTCTACTTTTACTCAAGTACAAGACCTGAGTACTTCTACTTTTACTCAAGTACACGATCTGAGTACTTCTACTTTTACTCAAGTACAAGATCTGAGTACTTCTACTTTTACTAAGTACAAGATCTGAGTACTTCTAATTTTACTCAAACAGTATCCGAGTACTTGTACTTTTACTCAAACAATATCTGAGTACTTGTACTTTTACTCAAGTACAACATCTGAGTACTTATCCACCTCTGGTAGTGTATTAGTCTGAATTGTAGTCACAAAATCACGCAGAGCTGCATAAAAATAGACTCACAATGATAACAAGTGGAAAATAATATTTACAAATGTGTCCAATGATTTGTAGGTAATTCTGACTACTCAAGACACCTGACTTATACATCTACAAAGGAAGACTGTGTTCATTCTACAATTACATGGGATTAAAACAAAATGTAGTTTTACTTGTATAATATTTCAATTTTATATAAAAGACAGTTTATTTTCATCTGTTTTCAAATAAACAAAGTCTTGGCTTTCAAAATATTAAACTTGTTTCGGCAAATTCAGATGATAAATACAACTTTGAAGCTTCGGCATAATTACAAGCGGAGAACGGACTCATTTAACGTCACAGCAAGCATAACAACAGCCGGTGTTTCTTGTGAGTGTTTCCCCGGTACACAAACGCAAAAATACACAAAACACACGCGCGAGCTTCCCCCAGACCAGTAATACAAACGAAAATGTGTCTTCGGGTCAATGTGTCTGATTTCGATAGAGCAAGACACATTTGGTTTAGGCACGAAACATACTACCAGTAGAAATACATTGCTTTCAAAATCGCTCTGTGTCGAATCAATAGATTATATTTCATGACTATAACACGAAATGCAGTGAGTGCTTCATCCTCTGAACACCACACGATGGCGACTGTAACGCACATACCATAGGTACGCTCCTCTGAAATGATTGTCCCCTGCAATTATTATTATCCCTCAATCGAGTTCGCTATTCTGCTCGCTAACGTTAGCTTAAACAAATGTAACATGCAACGTTAGCCTAATCTAAAATGCTCTTCTACGGCGTACCTTTCATGTTGCTCGTCAGCGCAGACTCTCGCATCGTTATTTGTTGCAAACTTTGCAGGAGGCTACTCGTGGGCTTGACCCTAGTCTTAGCCATGGCTTGTATTGGTCTTCTGCTAGCCAACGCTCGTTGAAACTGCAACCTCCTGGTCATCTATCACTCTCATCAGAATGCCCAGGTCACAGTAACACAAACACTTGCAGGTCGCGCGCATAGCGCGGGAAGGCCGCAGCGGAGCTGTTTTATGTAGAAGCGAAGCAATTATTTTCTTTTAATCTAAAAAGCGAACTATTCAGTCAGACAGCAATTTTTTGTAAAAGTAAAGCATTTACATTTCAAGCACTTTCTCAATTTCAAGCACCATTCCCAAAATTCAAGCACTTTCCCAACCTTGAAAACAGCACGTCAAATTTCAAGCATTTTCAAGGATTTCAAGCACCCGTACGAACCCTGTATATAGCACCAAATTGCAAATAATCTATAACGACTGTCACTTTTCACATTGAACATGTGCTCTTTTATTAAATAAACTAAACGCTTTCATTTGAAGTTGTGAGTTTAGTGTTTTTTACCCTAAGAAACACTGATGCGTTAATCAATAACAATAATCCACAGCTCCTCTCTCTGCTCCAGAGGATTTAAAAAATATATCCCAATACCACAAAAATGCATCAGTGACGTGGTTTGAAATCTTGTCTCCAGAAAACAAGAAACTGAAACAAGCGGTATCAGTGACTGTGTGTTTGATGTGGCTCTTTGCAGTAACAGAGAAGCAATGTGGCTCTTAACCTCTGGCTGGTTGGCCACCCCTGGCCTAGTCGGTTGATGAAATGAAAAATGAAAGGAAATAGAAGTTACTCTTTTGACACATTTTCACTGCATGGTTCTTCCAAACTCTGCCCGTTTTGATAGCACCCTGTCTCAAGTATGTCCAGTTTCCCCTTAGCTTATATGAGAGGACAGAGTGAAAAGCCTGCAGACCGCTGTTTGGTCGGACACAGACCAAACAAGAGTCATCGCTAAGGTTACAGGACTGCACAAACTTGTTTTTTGTGCGCAAACAAGGTATTCTTTCTCTTGACCCAGATTGATTGTTTTTTTTAAAGGCAGCATGCCAAACTACGCTGTATATACAATTGATCAAGTGGAGGTTTTTGTTTGTTTGGTTGCAGATTAAAGGATTCTACAAGTGTGACGTTGTTACGGTCGCTAAGGGGATCATCAGATCAACCCGCTTGCACTCACAAGGGGTAGCCAACTATCCGCAGTGTGAAACAAAATACACAGGAGCAACTGGGGAAATAAATAGGTGTATCGTGCCGTGAAAACACACCGATATATATTAGAATGGATCTGTGCTTAAGATCAGAGGTTTTTTTCACTGTGATTTAATTTCATCTGAACTCTTCCTTAAAAGGGCACAAGAGACATCTTTGACAGTCATTTGCAGAAACAGAGGTTAAGGGCAGGACTAGATGCCAAGAGCGACTTTGTTTTAAAGTTCAGAGTGGATAGGCGAAGACTGAAAAACTAAAACTGAGAGTCACTTGTGTTCTCAGACTGCCACAACGCTAAAAGATCCTTCGGTGCAGCCGGTGCCCTTTTCATTTGTGTCACCCCGACCCCTCAAACAGCCTGAGTCCACCACTGCTAATGCAACCCAATGCTAGCCCTTGAGGATAACTTGTCTTATTATTCGTTGTATTAGTTCTAGTGCTGAAAGCTGTTGATCACATCTATGATCCTGGGGCAAACCAACGCCCAGATACACACCTTAACTCATGTAACTGCCAGCTTAAAGGTCTTATGTGACGGGAAGGGATGGCTGGATCGCCTTCAAATCTGTCATCACATTTTACTAACTGGGATCAAAAAGGTGAGTCATCAACAGAATGATGAAAGGTTACAGGGAGAGCAGCGGGAGGAAGGGTGGATGTGTCGTTTGAAATGTATTCAACAGATAATTATAGCTCTAAGACTCATAGCCTAATAACAGGGTCTTTTTTGTCCCCGTATAAGACTCTTCCACCACATGTTGAATTGTATTGTACCAAAATATCCAAGGTTCTCTGTTGATTTACTGACTGGATCAAATCTGGCGCTGCTCTGGAATGCAGCACGGATACACAAAAACACACATTAACTGGACAAATATGCCGCCACACCTCACAAGCGTACGCATCCATCTCTCATTACTGACTCACCGGGAGCTGCTATATTACGTGGAAGTGTGAACACCTGCCGCTATGTGGAGAGTTTAGCAAGAGAGAGGGAGTGGAAGTCAGGAAAAGGGAGAGACGGAGGAAAAGCACAGACGAATACAGTAAATAGAAAACGGCAGCAGGGGACGCGCGCCGATTGGCTTACGTCCCAGCTTGACATATTATTCTCAAATGAACGCAGACTGTAATGCAATAAAGAACGGGCGAGCGGCGGTGGGAACGCAGGAGAGACAGGCCTGCCACCACCAGAAGCTTGTCAAAAGCAGTGTGGGCTGAGGATCATTTAGCTCGTATTCACCCATTACTGCAAACACACACCAGTCGGCCTCCAGCACACACACATGTTATATTAGCCTGCTCTGTGTTGAAAGCCAAGTTTCCCATAAAAACAAGCTGAGACACGATAGTGGAAAAAAAACACATGGAACATCTCATGCACACACAAACTAACACTCCCCTTTAACCTCGTAACAGATAAATATACTTATAAGTCTGGATCTCTAATGAGAAACACACACATACACATTAGAGGTAAATCTGTCTTATAATCTGTCTTGATAGATTGTTTAGCTCAGGCAATTTCCAAAGCTGTGAAAGCAGTTTTTTCTTTAAGAATAAAAACTGAAATTGAGATTGGATAGTGTGCAAAAGAAGCCTGGTGTCTTCAATAATGCTGACTGTTTGCATACACTGGCAGAGAAGATTGCAAATAACTAAGAGTACTTGCTTAAATTTACAAACACAACACAGATAATGAGTTTTGAGAAAGTTCCCCCTGGACCGGTACGGGTCAGTTATTACATGACCTTACCACACTGCATCTTGGCAAGATCCAAAGAAGCTAATCCAATCTGTGTATTTGTGTGTGTATGAGAATGTCAGTGTGTGTGTGTGTGTGTGTGTGTGTGTGTGTGTGTGTGTGTGTGTGTGTGTGTGTGTGTGTGTGTGTGTGTGTGTGTGTGTGTGTGTGTGTGTGTGTGTGTGGTCTCAGGTCAACCACTCAGGGCAGCATGAGCAGCAGTGTGTGGACACATTACAAGAGGGTAGTGGGGAAAGTAAAACATTGAAAAGGGGAGAGAGTCCTCGTGATGAACAGGTTAGTTGGATATGCTTGGCTGACATATCTGACAAACATCATTTCTGGTAACTGGCCCACATTACATACAACAGCAGCTTGACTGTCTCGAAACAGATCAGGCCTCACTGAGCAATGGCAACTAGTCTAATTTTGGCAGAGGTATGGTGGAGCCATCCTCACAGTCTGGCCTTTATAAAAACAGCTCCAGAATGAGGCTCCGGTCAGGAGGACACGTGGGTTCCCACTTCCCAGCATGCTTAGTGTCCATGTGACTGTGCAGAGAAATGCCTGGCATCGTTAATCCACCTAATCCTTCCCTGTGGTGACTTATATACTTACAGGCAGTGGTGAGAAAGCCACATGCACAGGCGCTCCTTCGTCTCATTTATAGATACAATATTTAGGGACATAAAATCAACATTGATTTCCTTGTCTTATTGCATGCAATAAAAGGTGTTGTGTGAGGGAAGCCGTGGTTATGACAATAACAGTGTTGAGCTAATCTGGAGGGGAGCAATTACAGCATGTCTTTATTAGCTTTTATTATAGCGTATAAGAGTGTGTTCTTGTTTATTTTGCCTTGTGTTTGCTACTGTAACAACTGCATTCCCCAGTAAAAAAAATTGAATGCCTCATATAAAATAAAAAATACAAATGTATGCAGAAGTTAGAGTTATTGATCAATGAATACTCTGCCAGGTGCTAAGATTTCTGGTTGCTTAAGAAATAAACTGAATATGTTTTCAAGTGTTCAAAATAGAAGGTGGTGAAAAGCAGACATTTTATACGCTTTAATAGCATCATTACAGTCAGTGATTCCAGTGCAGAAGAATTGGGGCAGCCTTCAGCAAATGTTTCCTATAAAGTAAATGTACAGACTTGATGTTTCCCACGTTGAAGAATGCAGAGAGCAGCTTAAGCTGCATTGATTGCATCATCAGTGTTGAAATTAAATCTGGTATGTTGTCACTACACAGAAACAAGCTATTTCCCACAACTTATACCCATGATGCTTTTTTCCAAACACAGCCGATTCATTTGATATCCTTTGTGATGAATGTGGCACAGACTAGAATCACTAAAACAGACACAGAAAGATTTTAAATACTGATGACCATTCAAGCTCAAATCAAGTTTTGCTTATTTGTGGGTTTAATATGAGAGAATACGAAAAACTGAGGAGACGGGTACAAATCAAAGTACAAATATATAATGTGTCAGATACCTCATTCACACCAACGGTGTTTCAGGGCCGGTTCGGAGCTGGAGCTTGAAAAGCACCGGGTTTTCCTCTTCACACCGCAGCGGAGCAGCCTCTTAGCTCCGGAATCCGGTCGTTTCAAGCACCAAAAAATTGTCCGGCTAGAGCAAAAGCACCACATACGTCACGCTTACGTCGAGGCGGGGGCAGGGGCAGAGACAGATCAACTCCTGAACAACAACAAAAAGCCCGCGTTTTATCCAGTTTGTACACAACGATGGAGAAACTTAACAAGAGTTTCAGTGTTTCTGCCATAGACTGTGTATATAAAGGTTTCTGCTCATGGTGAAGCAACGTGTCTGCGTGTTAAGGTGGAACCTGAGCATTCACGTTGATCACCTCTCGATATAACTCATTATAAATCTATAAAACTATAAATATTAAACTTTACTTCACGTGTTCATTTGAGAACAGCTGTTACATACCTGGGTGAAGGTTACAGTTCATTTAAATGAAAGATACAACGTTACTCCACACTCATGGTTCAGTCCACCTTAAGAAATAAGACCGACCTCGGAAGCAGTTGTGTTTAAAAAAAAACAACTTTATTTACACAAGTACACTTTTTTATAAGAATATAACTAAACCACAGAAATGACTCCGGAAAAGCTGCAGATAGAGCCATAAGAAATTAATGCAACTGATTTAATCCGCGCGGTTTGGCTTTATGAAGCAGGCACAGTTACAAACGGTCACGTCATGACGCAAACGATGACGCAACGACGCATTACCAGTCGGACTCTGGGCGGTGTGAAAAGAGCCAGAGCTAAACCGAAGAACTGGTTCTGAACCGGAAAAGCTCTAGCACGAAGCTTGAACCGGAGTTGCGTTGGTGTGAATGAGGTAAGAGAGATAGGGGTATAACATGTCTATATGAATGATAGCTGGTAATTGATCCACAAAAATAAGTTTCTCTATCTTGGTTTTCATCTGTGGTCATCTTGGTGGAGCCAGAATTGACATGAGAGGGTTCAGTGCAAATGAATGCTAAACAAAACATTTGTAGGCGTCCAAATGTCACAATTAACTTTCATTATCTGAAGACACACTGTTAAACAGTAAAAAATGTTAGTCAATAATACGGACACCCAAATCGATCAATGCCATGGTGGCAACCTGTCAATCACAAGGTTGCCCCGCCTCCAAGCTCTGTTAAGTGTTGTCTGTTTTACTCCAAGTGGAACGATGGATTACAAAACAAACATTAAGCTGTATTGGAAAAGATTCAAAACAAGTGATTGTAATTTATCAGGGAATTGTTTATGAGATAATAAAACAAGTGAGAAGTAGAGCCATTTTTTTCATAGACTTCTATGCAATCTGATTATATTTTTGGAATTGCTTTAAGCCATTTGAAATAATTCACTTCTGCATTGGCTTTACATTTTAGACCCAGAGGTTGCCCCATTATATTTACCAGTCTATTGGTCTTGTCATTCAGTGTCAATGCTAAATCTATATAATCTTTTTGACTACATCATTTCTATAATCATGTTTATTAGAGACCATCATAGACGTTTCCCTGCTCAGTGATGGAGGTCTGTAATACCTAACACCCTTTTATAGGTCTATCAATACCCATAAACACACACACACACACATGCCAAATTAGGTTGTGTGACATTATTGTGATTCCTCCCAGAGGTGAAGCCATCGCCACACTCACAGTTCAACAGATGAGAGGGGGAGGGGGACATTCTGCGAAGGAGGGACAGTAAATGACATTTCCTGCTAACAAAACACCTCCACCACCTCCAACCCTCCAAAGGGCAGGCAATGAAAAACAGAATAATAAAAAGAAAAGGTGTCATGTTCTTAGACTCGGATTCAAAAGGGCAACCTCTCACTGCAATGCAAATGAGCTCCTCTATCTCAGTGAAATGTCCTTTTGTCTACCCCATTTCAAGTGTCCTGGGACTACACTGGAATTGCCCTATGAGTCACCACTCCTACAGATTAGCAAACAGTGGGGTCCAGTCAGTGCCACTTTCCCTCCAAAGGAAACCACTGAAATCTGTGAAATTTACAGTGTCACAAACTCTGTGGCATCTCTCACTCCTTCTCAGAAGGCTGTCTCTTCTCTTAAAGCGGTTACTGAGTACTTTGTTCCTGTATGGAACATTTTAGTAGAGTTATTTGTTCAAAAACTATAAACAAGACGTCAGAGATGGAAGAAGAACTCCGATCCTTTACTTGAGTAAAAGTATAAATACTATGTTCTTAAAATACACATTTATAAGTAGAAGTCTGAAGTATCAAATGTTACTTTAGTAGAAGTACAGAAGTAATATCAGCTCAAAAGTAAAAGTACTCAATTCACACCAAGTACTTTGCCGTACTTAGTTCCCAGCACTTAGTTCCCCTATGGAACTAAGAGCCGATCGCGTTCACACCGGAATAAGTTCCCTGAGGGAAGATTACGCAAATGAAGCCGCTGACGTCACTTCTTCTGCTTTGGGTTTACTGACAGACCGCAAACAACTTCACGGCGTATACTGCCACCCGAAGTCCCCGGCCGGAAGTCCCCGGAGTTGGGGACTGGCTTCTACTGAAGCCTTCCGATTAAATCGCCAGAACGCCGACACCTCCTCATCACTCCACCGCTCCCATGTTTTCTTTTGTGTTGCCATAAGTTAGTCTCTCTGCATTTGTGCGCTGGGCGAATGCTAATGCTAATAATGCGAGGATAATAAAATGGTGGCTCTACAAAACATTTCAGAGTTTTACGGGGCGTGGTTTAATATTCGCCTAGCCAATCAGAACTGGGGCACAGGAGAGTACCACCTCTCAGCAGGCACTAAAAATGGGGGGTAAAAGTTCCCGGCACTAAGTACTCTTTTTGGTGTGAACGCGACATAAGGGGTACCAACGGAACTAAACGGGAAAAGTACTCCGGTGTGAACGCGCCTATTGTGCATAATGGCGCACTTTCACAAAATGATATTCTTTGTATAGTATTATATTATCCTGTTTTTATCACTTACAAAAACATATCACGGTATTTTAACGTTTTTGTCAATGGGAAGCCGAAATTAGTTAATATTAATACCTTGTTTTATTTTATGTATTTTGGTAGTGCAGTACTGCTTCCAAAAAGGTGGTGTGGTGGAAGTATAAAGTATGATAAAATGAAAATACTCAAGTAAAGTAAATGTCGGAATAGTACTTTAGTATTGTACTTGAGTAAATGTACTTAGTTGCTCTCCACCACTGCTTGACGTATTCACAGAAACCATTGTAATTGTAAGGTTGTGTGTTGGCTATAGTTTGATGTGACAGGAAGATGCTCCACAGAAAGCCGAACATGATGTTTCTCTTCAGTAGCGGCCACCTCTGTCTGATTCATTAACCTCCCATCATTCATAGCAAGACGTGACCGGACGGGAGAGGAAAGTTCGCTGTTCATCCTGCCCTGAACTGTCACAGGGGAGCGGAAAAAGTCGCCACACACCCAACGCCCACCTCGTCGACAATGGCACGGCCATGACACGCCAGTACCAGCCCGGTTCAGACTGTAAGCCTATTTGTAATCCTTTCCGCTCAACCTGTGCTTGATTGAACATGCCTTTGTTAATGAGACTGTGTGGAGCTGTTCCAAAGTGCGAAACACTGGCTAGACCATTGACGCCGCCGTGTCCTATATTCTCCTTTTATGTCTCAAGGCACACAAATTAAAAAGAGGATAGGAGTTGATCAAGCATGAGTACTTCAAAGTGATGAAAGATCTGAGGGACACTCAAGACATTTCTACCTGTTTGACAACTGATATCAGTAGCTTGTATTTACATTAGCCTGCACCATTCCCAGTACCTGATTCTGAGTTTGGTATTGTTTGATTTGAACTGTACTGCTCTTAAGTGCACATTTATTTGACCAGATATTGATGTATGCATGGGTAGGTCTCCATTGTTAAACTAAAAAGGACCAAATACATTTAAATTGCCACTGGTGATGTTGTCAGTATTATAACTGTTATAACCCATCTGTTGCTCTCCCTGAGGTTTCTCCCATGTTTCCCCTTTAAACTGTGGGTTTTCTCTGGAAGTTTTTCCTTGTACGATGTGAGGGTCTAAGGATAGAGGGTGTCGTTTTTCTCATACTGATATTCTGAACAATCTGTGCTGTTGTATTTGCTGTAAAGTCTCTCTACTGTAGGCTATTTTTATTTTATGTACAGCACTTTGGCTCGACCAAAAATCGTTTATAAATGTGCTATATAAATAAAACTTGATAACAAACACAACTACCGCAATAAAAATGAATAGTATTATTATTCTCATAAGAGATAATAATAAGAGATAACATTGAGGTTACAACTCTAATGTTAAAGGGGCCCTACTTTGCTAAATTACAGGGAAACCAGAGCTCAGTCAGCTCTGATTGGCTAGCTGGCAGTCGGCCCCTTAGCCTATCACGTACAATCATTGTGTTGCAAAGCTAGTCAATAGAAGCGCAAGTGTTACGTAATGATGTCACTATGTTACGGAAGTAAACAGTCCATTTACATGCACACAACTATATATCACACTACAGAAAAGAGACAACCCCAAAAAGCATAATAGGACCTCTTTAAATATACAAACGAATTTGAAAAAATACACAAATTTGAAAAAACTTTCCAATGAATATACACTCTCAAAGGAGGTTGTTAGTATTAAGAGAAGTAGCTTAAAAGTCCTGTACTCAGTAAATGAAAATGGAGGGTTGTGCAAAGTCCAATTGCGTCCTGTTGTAGTGGTAATTATTTACTGGTGTTAATATTCTACATGTTTCACCTTGAAACAAACCTCACTTAAAGTCAAACAAATATAAAATGCATCTTATTCTCACTGGCCCAGACGTCGCCTTGCTCAGCGAAGGCAGTTGAACGAAAGCGAGACGTGTTCGTAATTAAGCTCCAGCTAAAAGACGCGCAGCAGCTCGCTGGTTGCAGGGTAACAAGTTGCGGAGATTGAGTGGCGTAGGTTGAGCTGTGTGCCAGGGGGAGATAACGTGGCCTCTCGCTAGCTTACAGCGAGCAGACGTGAATGACAACTTCTTCAAATGGCCCGTCACTATGGAAACCTTCTACAAAAGCATCCCAGCTATTCACAAAGAGGAACACTGAGGGAGTGGGGAAACGGAGAGAAGAGGGGAAAACGCAAGGGCATGAGAGAGAAACAGATTGAAGAAGTGGAGCAGGGAAGAGCGAGGGGGAGGAGGGAGAAGAAAGACAGATAATAAGAAGCTCACAGCGACAGAGTGAGAAGACAGGAAGGAGAGGCAATTCAAGAAAGAGAGAGATACAAATAATGGAGAACAGGGGAATGAGGCCAGAGTTGTGAGAGACTGGCATATGAGGCTGTGTGTGTGACAGTGAGAAAACATCACTCACTATAACAGCTCCGGCCTGTGTGGTGCGTCCGACAACACACTGCCCTTGTGTGCAAACACCAAAGTGACCCTCAGCGCCATAGGACTTCACATATGTCCACACACACACACACACACACACACACACACACACACACACACACACACACACACACACACACACACACACACACACACACACACACACACACACACACACACACACACACACACACACACACACACACACACACACACACACACACACACACACACACACACACACACACACACACACACACACACACACACACACACACACACACACACACACACACACACACACACACACACACACACACACACACACACACACACACACACACACACACACACACACACACACACACACACACACACACACACACACACACACACACGTCTGTGCTCAATCCCCTCCGGATCATAAAAAAACACCCGTTGAAAAGCCATCGCCATGGCAGTGAGCATCAGTGTGTTCAGCAATGTTGCTCCCCATGACGAGCAGACACGGCACCAACTGTCGCTTCTTTCTTTTTAAATATTTACAAGACAGTAAGTCACAGCTTGACTCCTGAGAGGAATTATGATCACGGAAAAATGGAACGCACCAGTGGTTTTTGGGATGTGTTACGGCAGGTTCGTGAATCCCAGGTGGAACGGCCTGAGTCTGGGTGACAGTCACCTCACTGATTAGGGGGTGAAGGATTGTGGGAAGTATTGGGTCTAATGTAAGGCTTTCATGAACTCACAATATATCTTCCAAAGTTAAACTATATAAAAAAAAGTGTTCACCTTTCACAATAAGGATCTTGCTTGAAAAGGACTATATCCTAAGCTATATCAAAATGTTCATAAAGATAAGAATAAAATGCAGAGATCAAATGTCTGACCTAGATTCAATATACCCAATATCCTTAGCCATCTCTATTATATTACATTATTAACCTTGAAGTAAAAATGTATTCTAAATCTAGGCCTGAAGCAACTAACGACAAAACCACTTCTGCAGTAAATGTTGACAATAAAAATTAATGCAGCCTTCTTTTTGAGGTTACAGAGAACACAATATATCACCTTCACAACCCACATCATCATATTGTTAACATCGTATTGTTACAATTCTAGTTCAAAGGTGAGATACGAGGGTATACAAATATATGTATCCCTATAAAAAGACTAAGAGCTGCAATGGGCACAAGAGCTCAATTCTACTTTTGTCAGTTATCTCGCATCGAGCACATCGAGAAAACTAGCGGTCCTGATTCAAACGTGTTCTTAAAAAGCTGGTTTATATTCTACTTTTCATGAGCAAGTATTGTTTACTTTGAATACAATTTACAAAAAGCTTGCAGAGAGTGTAGCACCATCAAGCAGCAGGGGTCTTGTGGACCTTCAACGTCACTCCACATTTGCAGCAAAGCTTGCGAATTGATATCTTCAAAAAGAACTTCGTCCCCCTCACACGGCTCAATCGTATCCTCTCTCCCTGCTATTAAATGCTGCCACAAAAACAACATGTCTCCTTAGCTCAGTTTATTTTCTTCCCTTCTTTTTAACGAGCACTGTATTATAACTAGCACTCCTTACTGCCTGTAAAGTTGAAATCTCGTAATTGTTCATTTTATACAAGTCGCTTGAGTGTCAACTAAAATCCTGTGGAAATATACTAGGCTAAGAGAATAGAAAAACAGTGTTAATTAGAGCAACTGGCTAACTGCCTTTCCCCCGGAGAGAAGGTGTGTCCGGGCTATTTTTAAGCTCCAGTTGGGGGGCCGGTGGGGTCTTGTCTTCCAGGCCTGCCCTTGCCAGTAGAGCTTGTTCAGAGCTAGAAATAAAAACCTCGAAACGCTACTTTTTTAAGTGGTATGATCCTAATTAAAACCACATTTCATCCGAAGAGGTTTTGAAAATGAGAGCTCAGACGGGATTTAAGGCATAATAGATCTAAAGGTAATATACTCCATTTTCATAATGGGAAATTCTGTCGGAGAAAAAAAAGTGAATAACCTGCTCGTGTGGCAATTTCTTATTTTCAGTTTCAAATGAGAGATTCAAAGAAAGGGATTCTGATAGGAAATGGTATTGTGTTACAGTGGGTTAACGCTGTGGGTCATATCATGGATAGTACAAAGCCAGGTCAGACCTGTAATATTATGACATGGACTCCTACTAATTAAAAAGTGGACCGCATGTTTTGCACCCATCAAAGTGCAGATATGGGGGTTGTGTCCCACTGTTACAACCACTACTTTTCACCTGCCAGAGATAACGTTTAGGAGGCATGGTAAAACAAAGCAGGGGGGTTTATTGGTGGGAGTGTGTTGCTTCAAGGATCCTTGACATGAAATACGATCCAATTTAAGACCAAGATCATTGAGTTGAAGGTTTGTCGATACTACTTTAGAAACATTTATTGTAACTTTTAGAGTAAACAGTCAAATTAAGAAGCAAGGAATGTGCGCTGTAAGTATCTTTCCCAAATGATGTCACCTTGCAGTCCTTCAAGAATTTGACTATTTCTTTGTTGCCGGAGCAACAGCAGCCCCCACCTGTTACCCACCTGTGGACACAATCTTTGTATTTGTTGAGAAACACAAGCAGTGAAGAGGAGCCTCTGAGAAAGAGCTAACAGAGCGTAGTGGTTGATTGAGAAAAGTGCACATTTGTTTACAAGCCACACACCAGCAGAGTGTCCTTGGTCACTCAGCTCTGACATAAATAAAGAAAATGACTTCAGGGTTCCTGATTTGATTGTTTTGCTTCCACTGCAAATACACAGCTGGGTTATTAAAGAAAGCATTAGTGGAGACTTCTTAGAGAATATGTTCCTTGGAAGTGGAAGTGAGGTTGTCCTGCAGTGTTTTACAGGCCAACAAAAGAACCCATGCGAAGTGCATCTTACATAAGAATAAAGTAGGTCCATATGACCAAAAGGGCACGGGGAAAAACACAACATCAGCTGCACAGATAGCCAAGCCACTGTCTGCTCTGTCATCGCAGAGCAAAGGTCCTCACTTTCCTCATGCTAATCCTTCCCCCTCCCTCACATCACACACTGTTGCCCTCTGACACATATCCTCACACACCCATGTTGTCAATACTGTGTGGTCTCCGTCTCAGCTGCTATCTCCGGCACCTCTGAAAGACAGGTGCTGTTCACACTGCTTGTGTACTGACGGAAGACATCAGGATGCACGCTTCCTCCCGGGTTTCATTACTTTTGTATTTAGCAGACGGGGGGGGATGAAGAGAGTCGAGCAGAGGCATTTCCCCTAAGGCCCCTCTTGATACAGATTTCCCCCATCTCCGTGGAATAGTACTCCTCCGAGTCTATCTCTACAGCCCTATCAACCACAGCCTTAAGGGGGCATACACAGCCATCATAATATTGGATTCAGTAGATACAGAGTTGGATATAGCTAGCTGAGTAGCAGGAGGAAGAGAGGAGAGGGGACGAAGACGAGGAAGCGGCAAGGGAACATGTTAGTTTTGAGTATGATCGGAGTGCACTATTTCCAGTATACAGTATGCTGCATCATTTGGGAAGAGCCATGTCAAGTGATAGCAAAGGCTTGACTTCAGCTTCCTTGTTAGTCCAATCATTGTTCAATCCTGATGGCAAACGACAACATATAAAGAACTAGAATATGGGACGGAGTGTCGAGGCAGGGCAGGTTATTATGACTTGAACCCAATAAAACTCAATAGAACTCCTTAATCTATCGCTGAACTATCTTAAAATGATTTATCATGATGATTATCGGCTTCTCCTTCTTGTTGGCGTGAGCGATGAGTTGTCACAAAGAGAAAGAAAGAAAGCGTAAGGCTCTATAAATGGTTAATAGCTACTGTGGCTCCCTGAGGGGTTTATTAAAAGGGGTTATTGAATTTGAGCCAATATCAAACGATAAGGAAATACAATAAAAACAAGAGAAGGTAAAAACGTCTGCAAAGAAGGTTAGGCATTAAAGTCAGTCAACGGAGAAATAAGTGATAACTCGGAGCTGCCGCGATAAAGAGATAATTACACGGAGGGTTTTACCCAGAGCTTGTTGTTTAGTTGCTAAGCTACGCAGGTGCAAGTTTGCAAAAATAAAGCCCCGGAGTGTACAGAACTATATCTTGCAGGAAGAAGATAATTGCTTTTCATTTCGCGTTAATGACCCGAGGACTGTGAGGATTGAGGTCCATTTTTAGGAGATTTGTCTTGCAGCAGCATAGGTGTGCTTACCATATGTTTGAACATGCCTGCCCACTAAAAGCTCTCTGCATGAGCAACCCCTCCTTTCATCTTGATTCTCTTTGTGCTCCCATCTCCTCGTGCTAGCTCTACTCTCCGTCTGTATGGAGCCATGTGAGCAGGCGACCCTCTCAGCGCTCTCTATCCGGGCTTACCGTCCACGTGGCCTAGAGCGGATTACATTCTTGACATCACTGTGCCAGATGTGTATGACTAAAATAGCTGGAACAACTAGCCTTGCCACTAAGTGCAAACAATGCATTTAGCATCAAATTGTCATCGCATTTCTCCATTTATGCCTCGGATCATTAGGCAAAACACTCGCTTTGCCTAATAATCTCCCCGGTTTCCTTCGTCTCTCTTTGCTTGGAATCAGAGCTGCTGTCTTCATTACCTGGATCACAAGACTTCATCGCTTCCTTTCCCCCCCTTTTCCCATTCTTCCTCCTGCAGCGTCTGCTTCCAGCGAGCGGATATGGAGATCAGATATCCGATAGGCCGCCCACTGTAACATATACATTAGCATGATGAAATTGGCCATTGCCTGTCCCATTTATTAAAAGACTCTTTGCACTGGGAGGTCTACAGCCGGGAGGAGAGGGATAGGCTTTATTAGTGTGTGTGTGTGTGTGTGTGTGTGTGTGTGTGTGTGTGTGTGTGTGTGTGTGTGTGTGTGTGTGTGTGTGTGTGTGTCGCTGTTGTTGCCTAGCTTTACTACAGCAGAGAAGCTAATGAGGGTTGCAGGGGTGTTTCTGACACAGTGCTGGCTTCCTGTGGGGGATTGCAGGTGATGTGACGGAGAGAGAGCGTCTGTTGGGAAGCGATAGCTGGGCGGGAAAAATGTGGCGGTGGGCTCGGCTCTGTCGTTGGCTACACAGGAGATTTAAGGGCTTAGGCGATGGTTAGTCGGGGCTCAGTTTGTTTTGAACTATGGGCCTGTGTTTTCTGCGGGGCGCTTTATGTGGACGCCGACTCTTCCCCCCACTTTGTACTGCACTCTCAGCAGTCTAAAAGAGGAGGATTAGAGACGGGAGTGTGCCTCTCTCTGGTCGGCCGGAGAGCACAGACGCCTAATCTCTCGCGCTGACGAGAGGGGATTTGGAAGGAATGACCTGGACTCACTTCTCTCTCGCTCATACCCTGCCAGAGGTGGGAAAAGTACTCAAATATTGTACTTAAGTAAAAGGTACTAGAATGAAGGAATACTCTGTCACAAGTAAAAGTCCTGTATTCAAAATATTACTCAAGTTAAAGTATTTACTAATCTACTTAAAGTACCTAAAGTAAAAATACTCGATACAGATTGGCCCGTTTCAAAATAATATATATCATATGTTCTGATTATAAATATTTCGGCATTAAAGCAGGTCAAGGTGAAGCTAATTTGAATCACTGTATACTGTAAGGCTATCAATGTTTAATTGAAATCTGCAAAGTAACTAATTCAATTATTACATTTAGTGGAGTAAAAGTAAACGATTTACCCCTGACTTGTAGTGGAATAGAAGTACAAAGTAGCACAATTAAAATACTCGAATAAAGCACAAGTACCTCAAAATTGTACTTAAGTCCAGAACTTGTTGAGTGAAAACACATTGCCGCATCCTTCCTTCCTCCCGCCACTCCCTCTCCTTCATTTTCCTGCTGTATGACTCTCATCAGCATGCAGCACCACGCCGCCGCTCCTCAGGACCAGGCGGGCTGGCAGACTTGTCAATAAAAAGGGACAATAGTAACAGGGAACCTCGGCGAGGCCCCCAGCCCTGTCACTGACGTCTCTCTCAGCCCCACAGACTCCCTCACTTAATAAGCACGTAATTGTTGAGCAAGCAAAAGAGAAATTAGGGAAGCGAGGAGGGAGAGAGGTCAGAAGTGTAATAGAGAGATAGTGGAGTGATAGGAGACAGAGGTGAGGGAATCACAAGGACAGAGTGTTCCAGTGAACAAACAAAGACATAATATAGACATTTGGTCCTAAAGTGTGTGCTGCAGTAGAGTCAGCTGCATGAGAAGAGGAGAGGAAGCACACTGTGTCTAAATTGGAGGGACTGTGGGCGATATGCTGCTCAGTAGGAGCTGACATTGAGAGCAGGAGGGGGAAAGCAGTTTCAGGGACACTGTGGAAAATATCACATGCAGTCGCTACAAGGCAGCCATGAGTTGTGGCGGGGGCACGCGAGAGCAGGAGAGCAGCCAGAGAACTGCAGGACAGAGGAGGGGATCAAGGACAAGCAATGTTTCCATGATCTGCCAACATGAAATGATAGTAGGTGACAGATGTACTCGCTGAAAGAGAGGACGAAGTTGTTGACCCTACTATCGATACGATACCATGGGGTTGACTTTGATGCCGGAACTCATTTTAACATCTTTGGACTCGATACTACCAAACCACAGCAACAAAGTCAAGCAGCCACATTATACTCTGACATATCTGAGAGTAATGATGCCCCATTAGTCCAAAGATTTATGGACAAGATATTAATTGACAATTTGGGTACTTTCCTCCTTCAAGGAGATCATATTTTCAATTCTGACGGCATGATTATGGATAAATGACTGGCCCCGATTTACATGCAATTTTGGGAAATAACCAGGATATACCTATTGGTTAGGATTGCTGGATTTGCATGTGATGCATTCCGTGTTGCTAAATAATCTGAAACAAATCGTTTTCGACTAGGTAGTTTTGCAAAAACAGCGAAGTGTTGAATATTATGAGCAATAAAAAAACAATATGGCTTCTTTGTAGTGTCCTTGTGATTTCATGATAACTAATTAAAGCTCATGAAAAAACCAAAGTCTGGAGAAAAACCACCCAACCCTGGGAATGGGAACACCAAAATGCAGGTGAGTGCCGCATTGACCTTAGGGCTGAACGATTAATCGATTTTAAATCGAAATCGCGTTTTGAAATGATGCGATTATCAAATCGCAAAGCCTGCGATTTTTTTACTTGTTTTTTTTTTTTACTTTTTTTTGAAAACTTTTGTTTTGTTCTTGTGTGTCAGTCATCCATTCCACACCAATCAGAAGTGCTGTGCTCCACATGTACCAGCCATTGTTAACCAATCAGAAGTGGCCCATGATAGAAGGTAGTGTTGCACGGTGTACCGATACTTGATACTTGAAAGATACCCTGCCGTTAAAAACGGTACAATTCCTCCGTTTCATTAGTATCGGTACTTTAAGAATGACGGGGAAAAGTACTCCCGTGAAAAAAACGCCGTTTAATAAGAGCCGTGTGTGTTCAGCGCTCTGCTTCCACTCCTTGCACTGGTGCCTGCAGTCCCGCTCCTCTCAAGCACGTTCTAAGTCCCTCCCCTCTCTCTTGCACGCGGCCACGCGCTAGCTGCCAGAGCATGTGAGAAAACGAGAAGCATGGCTGCAAGTGGGAGTGCAACTGCCGCTGCGCCTCGGCTTGTTGACAAAAAAGACGCCAGAAGTCTGTGAACGGGCCGTTCAGGTGTTCAGAGCAGAGCTTCCTGTCGGAGCAGCAGAGCGTGATGTGCACTGAAAAGTTTTTCTGTCGCAATATTATCGTTGAGCAAACTTAACTAGCAATCTAGCATCACTATCTGCTAACGTTAGCTTTAGCCTTCGTTTTCTATTAGTTTTTTTCATAGGCTATAAACGGAGGTGGTATAAGTAGCCTATATATATCTTGTACTTGAGTAAAAGTAATAGTACCCAGGTCTTGTACTTGAGTTAAAGTAGAAGTACCAGAATGTAGGAACAATCCTGCAATCAAAATGTTCCTCAAATAAAAGTACAAAAGTATTATCATCAAAATATAGTTAAAGTAGCGACAGTAAAAGTAGAAGTGCTCAGGTCTTGTACTAGAAGCACCAGAGTGTAGGAATACTCTGTTACAGTAAAAGTACTGCATTCAAAATGTTCCTCAAGTAAAAGTATTAAAGTAGCGACAGTAAAAGTAGTCATTGTGCAGATTGGTCCATTTCAGAATAATATATATGATATGTTTTATAATGATTGATCATGAAAGTGTTCTCAAAGCTGGTAAATGTGCAGCTAGTTTGAATGACTTTGTAGACTGCAGGGTAGCTGGTGGATTTACTCCAGGTGGAACTAAAGTCTGATTTAACACTTGATTATATTTCACATCATTCATCCAGGTCTGTGAAGTAACTAAAGGGATTAAATACATGTAGTGGAGGAAAAGTACACCATTATTTCTGAACTGTAGTGGATTAGAAGTGCAAAGTAGCAAAAGAAACATTGAAATACTTAAATAAAGTACAAGTATCTCAAAATTGTACTTGAGTTTATGAATTTAGTTACTTTACACCAGTGGCTATAAAGATAGAAAGACTAAGCCTTGCACAGAGGCATGCAAATACATTTTCAAAATGCTCAACAGTGCTGCCAAAATGTTAAACTCACTGCTACACAATTAAAATAAATGCTTTTATATATATATATATATATATATATATATATATTCTTAGTAACACTGCTGCTTTAGTTGTTCTGACTGCTAAAATCATCTGTTATTCCTAATTTTAAAGCCGATATTCCGTGTTTCCCTTTTTTTAAGAAAAGTATCGAAAAAGAATCGGAATCGCAATTCTTGACTTGGTATCGGTATCGAAACCAAAATGTTGGTATCGTGACAACACTAATAGAAGGTGATCGACAGATTGATCCAATCACCTGCCAAGTATTTTTGAAATACTTTCCCAAATGGCTACCAATGGAGCTTTCCTAGATCTGAGTCAGGTTAGTAATGCTCCATCACATGTTTTACATCTATTACAGGGTGAATCTTAAACTGAAGCTTGACTTTAAAAGCAACCCAACGGAAGTTTCATGTAAATGTAGTTCTTTCACTCGTAGCTCGGGCTGCGGGGGTGCTAGAGACGGGAGCACGTTGATACGACCTTCCTAGCTGGAGATATGGCCGCATTTTACAATAAACTTCCGTTGGGTCGCTTAAAAACAAATATCGCAAATCGAATCGCAATATTTGTCTTAAAAATCGCAATTCAATTTTTTCCCAAAATCGTGCAGCCCTAATTGACCTAGGAAGTCTTCTGTTTTTGTGTGCCATTCTAGTTGTCAGGCAAAAACACATCATGTTGGCCGATTTCCCCAAAATCTGATTCTTTTTGTCAAGCCAGTGAAATTGCTTTTATCATTCACATTTTCCAATTCACATGCCCTATCGAGATGATGTTAACAAAACAAAAATCACTTTTTATCACCCTCGTACAAGGTTGAATTATAATTTCCCCTCAACCTGACACTGATTACCACTTGGAAGTAAGTTATGGAGGGCAGCTGAGTTTGACTGCGTGCGGTGCCACTCTCCTGTGACCACCCAAGCTGATTTTAAATGAATCTGCGCTCTGATTGCAGCGCTCCCTGCTCCTTCCTCCCCCCTGCAGACACCGAGCAGTGGAGCAGAGACGCAGCCCACGTGTCTGCATTAGCCTGCGAGGCTTGCGGCGATGCAAGGGAAGCCATCTTTACCAGGGGAAGATGATGGATGTAATGTAGATATGCTTATCTGTCATTAATCCTGGCTCTTCCCTCCCTTTGCTTCTCTTCTGGGGGAGGGCATCAGACTAGTGAGGAGTATAACTCTAGTGAGACATGCTGAGGCCGACAGCTAATCAGTCATGTCTCTACGGAGAGAAGACACAGACTTCACAGCAGGAGGATCCACCTCTAAGCCTCACTGCTACAATCCCTTTTTGTCAATCGATTGACCTTGCTCCCCCACCTCCTGTGTCTTTCCCTAAAGTGTGCAGCACAAGTCGGACCCCGCTGCTGCTTCCTTCTAGATCCCAAATCCAAACCAGCACGTCGACAGGCAGACAAATCCCCGCGCCCTCGCATGACTGGGCCGCCTGTCGGCTTCCGTGCTTCAATAATAGCGCAGTGGAGCTAAATAGGCTCCTGAAACATAAGGACGGGATGTGATGAACACTGAAGGCAGCGGTTAGAGGGTAGGTGGGGAATGGTAGGGGGTGGAGTCCGGTGAAGGCGGCTCATTGCTCAGAAGGCTCCATAATTAGCTGCAGAAGATCAAATGACTTTTAATGGGTTTGTCTGAAAACAGCAGACTATTTCAGATTTGCGCTCGGAGCGATATTCATATCTCATCAAACTAATGGAATCCTCCCGAGTGCTTGATTGGTTTTTATCTCAGATCATAATGGCTTATGGAGGTGCACAGCTGCAGCATCCCTGAGCTGCAACTTTGTTGAAAAAAGTCCTTCTATAATGTTAAATGGAAATGGCTGTAAGAAGGAATTCGCACATGAAGTCAAATGACATGGGTAGTCCTTCAGCTCCCGATCTGACAGCGCTTTCAAGGTTTGGTGCGCAACAGTTGTTGCTCTAGGATTCTGTTCCAACGGATGTTACAGTGCTAATGGCTTATATACATTCTCGGGATACATAATGGAAACCTCTACTGGTCATTAGTTTCAGAATTAATAAAAAAAAAAAAAAAAAAGATAAGGACACTAATATCAGGTTCATAGCTCAGCCATTGCCTGATCTGGGTGAAGGGAGGTCTGGTGCAGAATGCTGAATATGTTGCCTACCATTACAGTCCCTTGAGCATACAGAGCACACAAATACACACTCAATGTGATATGCGTGGGAAACATTACAGTGCAGAAAGTATTTATTTGAAAGATTAGTCAATCAACAGACAATAGCTGGTCATTTTGAGTTATTTATCAAGCAATAAAAGCCAAATATTAGCCGGTTACAGCTTCTTAATAGGGATGATCCGATCGCTCTGTCTGAAACCAGAGTCCAGTCTGCTCCGATTGGTTAGCTGGAACGCTCTGTTGTGATTGGTCAACCACTTAAAGATGTCCCACCCCTTAACCTATGACGTACAATGTGTTGGAGCACTAGCCAATAGAAGAGAGAGTGTTACATGTCACTATGTTACCGATGAAAACAAAGGATTCCAATTTTCAATTTTAGCCTTTGCAGACCATTTACATACAAACCTATATGAACACACTACAGGAAAGGGGAAAACAATAAAAGCAAAAAGCCCATTTAAAAACACGATACAGCAATAACTTCATCGATGTTGAAATAAAAATAACTTGCAACCCAACTGTCTGTTCTACTCTTTTGACTCTTGCAATGTTTCTGCATATTAAAACTGCATTCCTGAAGACGTACAGTATGTACAGTTGATGTAAGGGAAATGCAGACTGAGGCAGCATAGGGAGCTGCTGCATATGCTTATGTGAAATGATACAGTGTGTGTCACAGTCTGTTTGTATCTGTGAGCGTCCTTTATGTCCTGCTAGCATTCAAGCTACATTAATTTCGCCCACTCAGTCATCGGGGGCATTCTATTTTAGACCGAGGAAATGATGTCCGATTAATTCCAGCCGGGCTCTCACTCTCATTTACATTTTTGCCTTCTCCTTAAAGTATACAATGCACAAGCCTTCTTCCTGTTATTGCTTCCGAGGGATCTGAAGGCTCTTCATCATGCATCAACACCTCTCATTGAATGAATTACAGTGCATGGAGGTAAGAGCTGAAAGATGAGTAGGGCGTAGACTCAAAGGAAAATCTATTTTTTCCTCAGACGTTCAAGGTGAAACGCTAGCGTCTCCCTCCATCGAAGGTGAAGTCCCCTCCTTGATCGGTCTGTGTCCCAAGTGGACCCACTACAGAGCTGCTGTTTGTCCTTGGCCACCTTCTCCTTGAGAAAATGCTGTATCAGACAGGCTGCTAACAGGCCGTCACATTGCTTGAGTACCAGCGGCAGCAGCACAGGCCTCTCGCTGGGGGTAAATAGTTACAATCCACTACTTCTATCTCTTACGGCTATGACATTTTCATTTCCCCCTACTCTCTTGAGGGAAACAGGATGGACTTCATGCTTCTGTTGGCTCCAGTCTGGATGATACCATTTCCACTACAGGCAGGGGGGTAAACAGAGCAGGGATAAGAAGGAAGCTCGGTAAGAAAGGGAGGAAGCATGCTCTGTTTTCCCTGGCAGGGTGAGGCGTATTTGTGCAGCGTAGCTCAGCAAAACAGAGCACCATAACAGTCAGACAGCCTGCCAGCACCGCCTCCTTTCCCCATTCTCCTTAGCTATAAAACTATGGCAAGCTTTGATTATACCTGTGCATGCAGATAAGTAATGAGAAGGACTTCCAACTGCTCTCAAAATACCACAAAAACAGAAACGGTGGCTCTGACAGTCCTCAATCACGCCCCAGAGCACCCTTAGCATGACGCCAAGACACCAACAACAAAACTCCTTCCAGCGTGCATTCTAAAAACAAATCAGCACAGCCAGACACACAGACTCATCCAGCTCTCACACAGCAAAGGGACAAATAATTCAACAAAGTGCTACGAAAAAAACATATCAATTATAAGTGAAGATTGTGAAACTGGGTCTGATTCGAATGCTCTTGTACGACAAGGCGGATAAATCCAGTGGAAGATGGGTTCAAACACGAGTAGAAACAGCCATTGAGTCATTTATGCTCTTAGATGTTCTGCTGCAGGAAACAACGCCTGAGAGAGAATGGAGGATGGCAGCTACAAAATCAAAGTCAATTTAAACTGACTTTGATTTTGTAGCTGCCGTCCTCCATTCTCTTTGACTTTGTGCAGGGGAAAGAAACGCAGACAAATCAGAGCACAAGCTGCGCCGGAGCCTGCGTGTGACTCACTGATCTAACAAAAGGGAAAGCTACACACCTGAGTAAGAAAAGGGGGGGGACAGTAGACGGTCCATATGGAGCGACAGGGACTGAGGAAGAGACTTAAACAGAGGTGCAAGTGCAGTATAACTCAGATAGCACAGCAGATATTTTATTCATGGGAAGAAAAACCCAAGCAGCAAGAGTGACTCACTGAGCCACAGGGATGCACACAAGCACACTGAGAAGGGGGTGACAGGGTTTAACCCACCTACGTCGACTGTCTTCTCATTCTCAAACAGAAAGCACATTAAAAAATAAAGTCTGAAATACCAGGGCTCCTCTCAAAGGGATTAAAGGGGATGTTTTTGTACTGAATTTGTGTACAGTCCCTCTTTCGCGCTATAACAGGGAGGGAGCAGCACAATACAGCGAGCCGTTTGCACTTCGGGCTACGCATTCCTGGGCACTGTGGCATATAAACCGACAAAAGGAATTCTCATGCAGCCGTGCTGAGCCAAGCTATTGTCAACGAAAAAACACAGACTCAGGTGTAGTGGCGCTCACATTGGCTGCGCACACACAGGAGGATTGTGGAGGCTGGGCAGATTGGCCTACATATGGCGGGAGGCCTGGTGCAACTTTAGCACCGCGCAGTCACGAGTGTGTCGTTTTGAACCCACTCACTCCAAGTCCCAGCCGCCTAGGATCTCTCAGCGAGAAAAGACTGACTAAATATGTGATGAGCTTAGCTGCACGAGGATTCAGACACACACACATTGAATAGGCAGACACACGAAGATTTCCAGTTGCAAAAAAGAAGTAGGCAACTCCGGCTCACGTGCGATAATTAGAGCCTGGGAGACAAAGCCTAGCATCGTGAGAACAAGGCCCGCTTGATGAGGCCTCTCTATTTAAATCCCAGGGATGAGCCGAGAGTGTGTCGGTCGATGGAATCGCTCCAGCACACATGCAACGGCTTGGAAGGAAGAAACAGCCATGGCATTGAAAAGAAAGCGGAGAAACAGACGGAAGAAGGGCACAGTAGTGGGAAGGTGTCTTGAGGACATGAAGGCAATCAGAAAACCCTTCCTACACTGGGAAAAATGAACCGTTGACTTTAAATGTATTATATCAACAGATGACACATAATTGTATTAGGTTAGTTGAAAGCAATAATGCTAAGTTGGACATAATATTTCTTATTTAAACGTAATATTATTGCTTTCAACTAACCTAATACAATTATCGGTTGAGTCATTTTTTCACTATACTCTATAGACTTCAATATTGAGCGAACACCACTGATATTTTTTATTGAAAACATGTTCTCTCTGCAGGGCTTGGAAATGAAGGTTTGACTGAGAGAGTGGGGGTGTAAGTGTGTGTATTAGCAGCCGGAGAAAAAGGTAGGGCTCTGGGATTAGTACCTTTCCCTGCGCCGATCTATAAGCACCCAGTGTTTCTTGTCGCTAAGAGGATTCACAGGGATACGGGGCTGTCCCAACAATCGAAAGCGCGACTTTAGACACTAATCTACCATTTCAAGGGCGGGCGACGCTGATTCTAAGCTGATGGGGCACGTGCTGCTGCCTTCAACTTGATTGACACGGCACAACGTGGAAGTCAAAGAGACTATCTGTGCATCTAGAGGCGAGTGCAACAACCTCCACCACACACAACAATGAATTGAGAGATCATTATCAAACCCTAGTGCTTCTCCTTGTTGTTTTGGGGGGTTTTTCAGGCGTGAAAAGTTCTGTCTGTCGTTGCCCAGTATCTTGATCACCTCTGTATTGTAGCGACGCCCTGGGTTGTCCCGGCTATTCAGGGCCACACAAAAGGCCCTCATAGGGAATCATTCAGCCTTGCTAACGGACAGCCAGATAGCACCCGCCCCGACAATCACAGCCACCTCTGGGAATTCATTTTGCAATTGTTCACTATCAGCCCATATCCAGAGCAAATACACACAGTAGCTCACTTTAATATCAACGCTCGCCTTCAAGCACGCACCGCACAAACACAGACTTAAGATGATGAGAGAAACAACTCTGCTGCAAGAGGACTGAAACCAGAGACCAATAAGTGGCTCTAAAGTACATTGGGTGGGTTTGTTCTAGGGATCGACCGATATGGCTTTTTCAAGGCCGATACCGATATCGATTATTAGTAATCAAGGAGACCGATAACCGATATTTGGAGCCGATATACATTTGCAGTAAAATCCGAAAATCTTGGTGTCAAAATGTAGAATAACACAAACTCCAACACAACACAACTTCTTTGAAATGCATTTAAGCATATATTATGTTTAATTAACTTTTAAACATCTTACAACTGGTTTCCTCTCTGTGCCCTTTTCTTTAGTGCACTGCAGTCATCTGCAATGAGTTAGAGAGAGAGACAAGAAGTGGGGCTGCAGGCTGACATGCTTAATTTATTAGATCTGTCTATCTAGCATAAAATCCCAATAAGCTGCTAGCAACTGCAAAACACTAGTGCTAGCTAATGTTTTCTAAACTATTAAAAGTGAGGCTATTACAGTCGACCTAACGTTAGTCTAGTAGCCTCACTTCTAATATTTTGCTAAACATTTGCTAGATACATGTTGGCTAGCTAATGAGCTTCACATATCAACCTGAAAACCTGCTGTGGGGTTCTACCCTGCGCCATATTTCTGAATAACACCGCTGCTCACCATGGATGTTCCTCAAGTGAGTGACATTGAAATAAAACATTTGCTTTGGAGGGATATGAAATGTAGTGGTGAGCCAAGGCAAACACCTCTTGAAGCCATTGCATACTATAAAGCCTATGATACAGAGATGCTCAGCTGAGATGGGGGGGAACACAGCTGAAGAAACAAATGCTCACTATCTGGAAATCTCACAAGTATCCGACAAAAAGAAATGCGTTTAGTTTACACGGCTGAAGTAGCCGCAGAAGGCTTGCAAAAAGGAGAAACAAGAGGGCCGCTCTGGTCCAATGACACCTCGACAATCGCAGTGCACAAAGAGATGAGGAACAATGAGAGGAGAGGGAATAAACCATCCCTGACCACCAGCCCGCGTCTCGCAGCACAGAAATGTCTAACTCAGTCTGCACACACCAGCAGCTTCACTGACAACAACAATATCTGGCTGTCCAGTCGTGACATGGGTCGAAACAAATGAGAACTACACAGGACAGAGAAACAACACAGCATTGGTGTCTTGTTGGGAGAATGACACGTTGATGTTTAACTTGATGCTTGAATGAATTAGCACTTTGTGAATGTGTAACCCTTTAATAAGTTAAAAGGAATACTTCACCCACAAAGACCATTTGTTTCTCAATTGCTCAGCTCTGTGTGACCTTGAATTGGTGAAGAACATGTCTCATGCTTTAATGGTGAAGAAACATCCACAATCGAGTCAATTGAGGACACAAAAGTGTTTTAAACCGTTTTGCATACAGTCTAGCACTTGCAAAGGCGCACTGCTCGTCCATGCAGTGTGTTTGAAATGGCACGATTTGAGAGAAAATCCATGCCTTTGAGAAGCGTATACAACTAGATAAATGAGACTTGGATGACACGGCAACAAGTGCTGTCTGAGAGATGTAAACTGATGTTTTTTTGCCTTTAAATGGGCCCCAATTTACTCAACTTCAACAAGACTTTTCGTTTTCTTTTTTTGATTCATCGTCCAAGAACAGGCATTCAAGAACAACAACGTTTTCTTCAATAATTCAAAAATAACACAGGATGAGTTATCGATATACACATGGTAATTTTAAGTGAAGTTGTGCTAAGATGTCCGTATGTTAGATGTAACCTAAAAGAAAGTCTGCTTTGGATTTGTTTTTCTTTGATCCAGCTCAGTTGTGTTCATATTTGTGTTCTACCTTACAGGTGCTAATGGTTCTACTTTTCAACGTGAGCATCTAGGCCTCAGTTCCCTGTAGTTCATTTGGAGGCAAATGAGGCTGGTGCAAGAAAAAGGGAATATCCATATTCTATGCAAATACAAATGCCATATCAAACAAAGAAAGCCCTGTCCTGCAGGTCAGCCATTGACTAAAGCCACAGGAATCCTCAGCATGCGCCCTAAAGTCATGGCGCACAGCAGCCACCATACACTTCTCCATTTAATCTGGGTGACTGATCAGGAAAAAGCATTGATTTCATCAATCAATCATCTCAGGAGAGTCTGTCCAGTGTCGATCTGAACATCCGTGCAGCAGAGGCTCCCTGCAGATGGGACAGGTCCTTTTTTTTAGAGACTGTGCAGCTGCAGCATGGATTTGTTGACGACATAATAACCATTATTTCCCCCCCCCCCCCCCCAACACAATGGCAGCCAATACTGCCTCAAAATGGCCGAGGCTTTTGACGCAAATGCAGGAGAGGGAGAAACATTCCCTGATAAGCACTTTGCACAACAGTGGCAGGAAGAGACGTCTTGTTAAAGTGTTTTGTCATGGGTGCTTCAGCTGTGAGCAGGAACACTTGTGTTTACTCTCTGGGGGGTGGCAGTGGTGGTGGTGGTGGTGGTGGTGGTGGGGGGGGGGGGTTGTTTGCTCTGAAAATGGGTGCATTGTTACCCGATGACACACATGTCTGACACTGCAGGCATCAGGACAATAACTGGTGAGCCAGCAGGGAAATAGGACATCAGGTTAGAAAGGAGTGTGTATCTGACAAATGGTTCAAATTGTAATAAGGACTACAAATAAATCACAATTAAGTATAAAAAAGGGGTCGGCCTGCATCACAGGGGGGCCAACCTGTTGACGTAAAAAATATGAAAATGCATAAATAAAGAATGTCCTCCTCTTTGTTCCGAGTATAAATTATACACACACATGATGGACCCCACTGTAACACACAGCAGGAAGTATAGGCTCCAGTTGTGATCCAGTGCAGGAGTCCTATGTGTCCCCAAAGGCCTGACAAAGCGCCTGCTGTCTTTCATTTGATCTCTGCAGCAAACCCTGCTGTAATTCTTCCTAAAACACCTTCAGACCGCTCCACTCACATCAACAAACTGCAAATCAGAGCTGAAGAATGACCTGAAAGCAAGCCTAGTAATATTTAACTGCATCTCCGATATGATGCCAGCCTTAAGGAACACATTTGAACCCTTTGAACTATAAAGTAAAAGTATTATGTAAATAATTTCTTGAGTAACGGAAATCAATCTGATCCCTCAATATTATTTTACACTAGTGTGGGAAACATCAAGCGAGATAAAACTGTTATATTCACGAGCGTATGCCTCATGGGGATAAATCCAGGCCAAACAGATTTGCTTTTGAATGCAACACTGGCGTTTTGATCCGAGTCAGGATAGCCTGGCACAGAATGGATCAGAAAGATGTACATACCTCAATGTAGCCGGCCAGCGCTGGAACCACAATGCCCAAAAGAAGGACTGATATCGCGGGGACTGGACCCATCTTCCAGGATCTCCGCTTCGCTGCTGTAAATAACTTGTATCCTGAGAGCGGAGTGTGAGTTGACGTCCCGGGGAATACAGCGGGAACGCGTCCTGGTAATAATCTGATAATCTGTCCCGGAGAGCGGGACGGGTCCTGCTCCACTCGTTTTGTTACCCGAGCTCGACAGAAACGTTGTCTGACAGACTGAAGTCTTTGGGTCTCCTCTGGAACTGTGGGCTGAGAGTGTGTGGTGCCGCTGATATGGCTCTATGCCCCCTCCCTCTGCTGCTCCGTTGCCCCCTCCCTCCGCCGGATCCACCGCAGAGAGCCACCGCGCCCCCCGGCGGCAGGACCGATGTATTGACACAAGATTCAAGGCTTTTATTGTCATATGTAGCCTACATAGCTACAGTGAGTGTAGTTATGACAATTACATTCTTAGGTCACAGGCTCCTCCAACAGTGCAACACAATAACACAGATAACAGTGCAAGCAAATCAAATAACATAGAATATCATAGAAATTGTGCAGAATAGTCTATACAGGTAATTGGAACACACAAGGACTAATAATAATACTAATGCAAATATTTTATTAGTAGGCTAAAATATTTGCATTAGTATGAGCTCATACTAATGCAAAGGCTTTTATTAGTACTATTACTAGTAATACTGATGCAAAGGTTACTATTACTTATACTACTTCTACTATACTGCAAATACTACTACTACTACTACTACTACTACTACTACTACTACTACTACTACTACTACTACTACTACTACTAGGCTACTAATAATAATAATAACATAATGGTAAATAATACTAATACAAATACGAATAGGCATACTACTGCCACTACTATAATAATAATAATAATAATACAAATATGATATGGAATAGTTTAACACCAGTATAACCATAATTACAATAAGTGGTGAAAAGATTTAAGATACTTAAAGGTAGGGTAGGTAAGAATGGAGAAACCAGCTCGAGTGCACTAGAATTTGAAAGTACACAACCGAAAAAAATCTGCCTCTTCCTTCAGACTTCCTTACAGAGCCCTTCCTCCAACACACTCGCACGCGCACATGACCAATGAGGGCACGAGATAAATTTGTGCACAGATGGAAGGCTGACAAGCAGGTAGGCCATCCAGTTATTTTAAAATGATTGGTCGTGCTTTTTAAAGTACTACGGCATCCACAGATGACATTTTTTTATGTATTTACTGTCAAAGCATTTAATATATTTATTGTTATCGGGATGTTAAGAGCATTCAATGGAATATAACAAAAAGTGTTTCTGAAGTGAATTACCTATCCCACCTTTAATAAAAAAGGTGGCACTTTCAAATATTTGCAATCTTTATTTACAAGGCATATATTTTTATTTTCAAGTTTTATTTGTCACATGAGCTTGACATAAATGGAAAAACGTATCAAACATCAAAATGTGTGTAGGGCTATAGCGAGATAAAGTAGAAACAAAAGGATAACTTACAATGGGTGCAGGCCAATATCATGCTTTTAAATGTGTACGACCATTTACATTTAGAGCTAGTGTTATGGAAATCTAGGACCCAACACGGTGGAGAGTACAAGTCAAAGTGATCAAAACAAATAAATGGTGAATCAGACAGAGCTGTCTTTCTAGTTATTTATTTGAAGCTTCAAATACATAAGATACAATAAAAATAGACACAGGTCTCACAGAGCATAGAATAGTCTGCGTGAGTGTGCGCCATACAATGTGTTAGCAAAGCTTATATACAGAAGTAATGGGAAAGTTAAAAATCTGTCTTCACACGGTCACATTGTTATTAGACATCTGTCCTTGAGCGGTAGATAGCATAACGGTTCTCAGAGTAGGGAAGTTCTTGTGTGACTTGGTGTGAGTCTCAACCCAGTAGCCAAAGCAGCTCTGTGGCACTTGGGAATAAACCAAAAGTAGAATAGAAGAAAAGAAAACAGCACATCTCAAGAAATGAGAAGCATTTGGTTTAAGCATATAAGGATATAATACAAATTTCCACTACATTCTCCCCTTTTGATCATACTTGATCAATAAAAAAAACAAATGACAGGATAGACTGATATAACACATCAATGAATACACTCCATCGCTGGTTTAAGTAAACACATCACAAATATATCATAGAAAACTGGCGGAGGACAGACTCCAATATAATGTAAGCATAAGAGAGGAGGGTACACATGATTATATTGTAGTGTCGGAATCAGACTCTTCTGATTCTAGCTGCACAGTGTCAGTGATGTTCTTGGTGACGTCGGGAATGTAAGTGCAACAGGAGTCACCGATCACATGACACAGGCCACCCTTTGAGGCGAACAAAAGCTCAAGAGCAAATTGGTGCTGCATGAGCATGTTCCTAGAGGCTATTATGAATGGGGGCAATGCCTGGAAGCCTTGCGTCGTCTCGTAAGTGAGGTTCTCTAGCCGGACGTGTAAGGTATCTATTTTATGGGCATTGTTTACTGTACCCCACCATGGGAACAGGCCACCCATGAATTTAGCTCCAGCGGACGTCAGATCTCTTTTTACCTTGTGGTGGTCGGGGTGTTGGAACTCTGGGTAATGATGTGTCGTGTACATTAAAGACGTGAGTACAGTGACTGCTGGATTCAAATCCACTAGAGTGCATGTACCTATCCAGAGGGGAGCCAGAACTTGATAGAGCTTGTCGCCGCACAACCAACCGTAATCTTGTGGCGCGCTAAACCCAGCATCACTGGGCCAGGCCAGTTGGAGGGAAATATGTTTAACATCAGGGAATGCTACGTTAGAAAGGATTCTTTCAGGGGCACCGGATATGCGACAATCCGAGATTTTGTAAGCACCGTAACTGCATGTGTTCCGTAGGATACGAGTACAACCAGTAGTAGTGCCTAGGAAAAAATAAGGTGGTGTAAGAGACGTTTTGTGGTACACTCTTTGGATGCAGAGGCTGTGTTTCATCCCTCTCAAATGGCTGGGGTGCACATGGCTGACGGGTTGGTACTTTGTGTATGTGGTATCAAACGTGGATGCACGCAAAGGGGAGTTAGACCGATTACTGCATGGTGGGGGAAGCTGCCTAGCATAACGCCACTCGGTTACGCTGTCTTCACCCTTGATGGGCCTTGTCAGAGCCATAAACGCACAGAGGTGTTCAACCTGGGTCAGAGAGCGCGGACGAACTGGCACGGACATTGATGAGTCCTGGGGGAAAAGGGTGCATGCATAACATGACCCATTTTGTCCTGCGGCCTGCAAGAATGATCTCAGAGTGTGCCACCAGACGTTACCGGTGATCCCATTACTGGTCTGACCCACATCAATGTTGCTATGGTCGTTATTGCCTATGTATAGATTAAATGTAGATGTACCTATGGATGTCAACAGTTGCGTCAAAGGTTGCTTACCCTTTTCGGGGGTCCGAGTTTTGGGCCACACGGGTCGGCGCCGGATACATACATACAGACAACAAAATAACCCTTGTCTGATATCTGGGCAGCCTGTAGTTGCAACAGGATAACGGGGCTCGATGAATTGACCTTGGAGATAGACAATCTCCCTTTGATGTTTGTTTTGTCGTCCCATAAGGTATAACCCCAATCGGTGTGCGCGGTGGTCCATAAAACAAAAGCCCAGCCCCCCGAGCAGTGAGTGGCGGTGTGACTGTCACTCTCGACATAGCAAATGTAGGCGTCTGCCCCCCCCCAGTTTCTTAGGGTCGGGGCAATGCATGTAGTCGCACGGGTCTAACTGCACTGTGCTATCTTCCCCATCCCTTAGAGTAATGTTACCAATCCCTGTCTTGACCAGCCCCTCGACCCATGTGGTTCGCCCTGCTTTCCCCATGTACCTCTTAGATACCTCGATTTTGGCTGACATGCTGTATGCTGACCATGGATACATAAAATATAGGACTAGTCCTAACCCAACTATCATGGCAAGTATGCAGAGGAACCATTCTATGAGTGTCCAGGCTCTCCAGTAGTATTCACATTGCTCACGGTTGCGTTGTCGTCTCTCCAGCCGAGCCCTCATCACGAGGGGGAAATGTTCCATGGTGTGTGTGTGTGTGTGTATTCTCTCGGTCGATTTCGTGACACGGACAGTCAGACTCCGCACACCGATAACACAAACGAGGAACCAGAGAGCATATGGAACCGCTCAGCTGGCACTCGCTCGTGACACCTTGTGTGTAGTGTGTTTTGGTGTATGTAGTGCAAGTGTGGTGCTGGTGGTGACTAGGACACGTCACTTGTTGTCGTCTTCCGTTGGTGACTTGGACACGTCACTTGTTGTCGTCTTCTGTTGGTGACTTGGACACGTCATTTGTTGTCGTCTTCTGTTGGTGACTTGGACACGTCACTTGTTGTCGTCTTCTGTTGGTGACTTGGACACGTCACTTGTTGTCGTCTTCTGTTTCTACCGTTTCTCCCTTCCTGTGACTACGACCTTGCAGTGGCTGGCGTGGACCCACGTAGCTCTCTCGGCGACCTTGACCGCTGTCTGGGTGACGAGAAGCACCTGGTAGGGACCTTGCCAACGATTGGATTTCCAGCTCTTTCTCCGGAAATCCTTGATCAGCACGAAATCGCCGGGTTGAAGGCGGTGAAGCGGACCAGTGGCAGGGGTAGGCAAGGCAAGGCTACCTGACGTCGGATGTCTGCTAAAGTGGATGATAGGTTAACACAATATGACAACATAGCATCCTCACACAAAGTTGTGGAGGGAAGAGGACATCCTGGAGCCTTGAGTCCAATCTGTGGAGGAGCCCCAAAAAGGATTTCAAATGGGCTGAGTTGACTCCGTGTTCTTTTCCGCATCCGCATGTACATCAGCACAATGGGCAGAGCTTGTGTCCATGACAGACCTGTGTCTGCACAGCATTTTGCTAGTTTGTTTTTGATTGTGCCATTCTCTCTTTCCACCCCACCCCCACTCTGTGGATGATAAGCACAATGCTTTCTGATGTCCATGCCCATGTATTCTCCTATCTGCGTAATGGCCTCATTAGCAAAATGTGAACCGTTGTCACTAGAAATTTTGTCTGGTAGTCCCCATCTAGGAATTATTTCCCTCAGTAGTGCCTTTGCCACAGCATTTGCTGTCTGTGCTTTTACTGGGAAAGCTTCAACCCATTTGGACCACATGTCGACCACCACTAGACAGTGCTTCTTACCCTCTGATGGGCTAAGCTCAATGAAATCCAGCATTAGGTGCTCAAATGGCCTGGTGGGAGGTGGATGTGCTCCGGGTCCTGTAACCTTTACTGGTCTACCATAATTTTGCATAATGCAAATTAGGCATGCTTCACAGTGCTTTTGAGCTGTTACTGTGAACCCCCTTGTGAACCACTCCTGATTGATAGAGTCTAACATCCCTCCTTTTGACACATGATCCAACCCATGTGTCAACTTAGCGAAATGAGGGAAAACATTTCTTGGAAGACATGGATTGGAATTTGGACCAACCCAGATGCTGGAGGTTGGGTCAAAAACAGCCCCAGCAGCCTTCCATTGAGCCTTCTCAACTGGCGTAGCTAGCTGCTGCATGGAAGTCAGTGATGACATTTTGTCAGTGAAGGAGGAGACAGGGATTTTAACAAATGAGTGTGCGTGAGGTGCGAGAGGAATCAGAGCAGCTGCCTTTGCGGCTGAGTCAGCAGACGTCCTAGGGAAACTGGGTCTGTACTGCTTGCGTGTGCGGCACATTTACAGACTGCAACCTCAGATGGGAGCAGAATGGCGTCTAGTAAGCCTGCAACCAGTACATGGTTAAGTACCCGTTTGCCATCAGATTTCAGAAATTGTCTACACTTCCAAATAGCCCCAAAATCGTGTACTACCCCGAAAGCATAGCGTGAGTCAGTGTAAATAGTCACGGTTTTGCCTTCTGCAAACGTGCAGGCTTCAGTTAGTGCGATAAGCTCTGCTGCTTGTGCTAATCGGTGACATGGAAGTGGTCCAGAACGGAGTACAGCAGAATCTGAAACAACAGAAAAACCCACCCGATTAATAATAATAATAATAATACATTTTATTTGTAGGCGCCTTTCATGACACCCAAGGACACCGTACAATTTAAAAAAAAAAATAAAAAAAATAACTAAATAAAAAATAAATAAAATAAATTAGTTAGATTAGTGCCCCCTTGGTCGCGAGAGGCAGACCCATCAACATACAAAATGAGGTCAGCGTTGGTCAGAGGAACGTCTTTTAAGTCCGGTCTAGGTGTTGTTAGGAGATTTGTGTGGACCACTTGTCCGCTTTCTTAAACCTCCTCGCGTTCCTAGAACATAGCCGTTATCTTACAGGAAGGAAACCCATAACAAACAAGTAACCGTTTAACAATAATCCACTTTAATGGTAATATACAATGCAATACAATCAAGGTACAGTACAAATTAAATACAGTTTATCTGTGGGATCCCATAATTACCTGTGCCAGCGAGAGGGGAGAGAGAGAGAGAGCCTGCTGGGAGTCCTGTCTAAATACTTCGCTGACCAGAAGGAGGAGTTATCTGTGCCCCCCCTTCCAGACCAGTGATTGGCTGCCCAAATTAGTATCAACAGCTCACATCCCCAATCCCAGTGGCTCAACTTTCCTTATCACAGGGATCTGAGATGACTGTATGTTAACTCCACACCTTCCCCCTCTTCCTTTTGTCTTCACAAAACCAAATGTTCACAGGCCCCAACCACAGTTCACTCACCCAAATCATTTTCCCTTTTTAAGCATCTTGATAGTTCACTAACATGCATACATACAAATATTTCCTCACAATTCCCCCTTTTGGTCTACCCTTAAGAGACCAACTATTCCAAGACATTCACATTATAACCTGGGATTCAGACTATTTAAACATTCAGGAATGGCTCCACATATCAACTCCATATGACCGTGTAGAAATACCAAAATATGTAAATAACTCCATACATCAATTCCATTACTTAGTAATAACAAAGGTAATAAAAACCTTCCATCAGAATGATTGAGTACCGCTGATCGTTTAGACAAATCGTTTACCAATAGTACAAAAATAAACATACCAAAAATATAGAAGAAAACAGTAAAATAACATCTTTTATCATCTTTCATCATTTATCCTTCAGTCCCCCTTAATCATCAAATTACAAACTTTAAAAATAGCTTGCATCTCAAAGATTTGCTTCAAGACCCTTATAGTAAAAACACATTTAAAATTTTAGGATTATTAGAAATCCACCTGAGGTATAAAATCTGGATTGTAAAGGTCCAGTTGAAATTCACAGTTTAAAGTATAACCTTCACAGTGGTGATTGAATTAATCTGTAATCTGCAAAATTGCAGTGTCTTCAAGCTTTAACATTACTCCACGTACACTTCATTACGCTTTAGTCCAAAGTAAGGCACTTATCAATACATTTATTTTAGTCCAATACATAGTTCAAAAATCTGAAAAGAAGAATCAGACATTTATTGCATAGTGTGAAAACCCGAAAAGATATATACATCTTCTACATTCTGAGTGTCAATTTTCATCAACTTGTCATTCATTTCGTGGGGGTCCCCATGGCGCAGATGCCGTGATTGAGCCCCACGGATCTGAAACCTGGGCGTCGTACATCAACACGGAGTCATTTACTGTGGAATATCCTACTAGTGTCTGGGGAGCCTGGAGGGCGGTTTTGGTCATCTTTCGTATGGCTAGTTTAACTACAGTTACCAAACAGATTATCACAATTAACACAACTAGGATAAACATTGAAACGGTCACTGCAAATTTAACCAACCCCGCACCCCACGATCCAAAAGTTCCAGTTAAATCCCCAAGGGTAAACCCATGAGTTTCATGCAACTCTTTTATCCCCCTGGCGGTATCATGAGCCATGTCCATTATTTCAGGAGTAGCGTCAGAGATGAAAGAACAACACTCAGATCCAATCACCTTGCATGTGCCCCCCTGGGCGGCTAATAGAAGATCCAGTGCCATACGATTCTGTAATGCTACCGTCCTAACCTCCTGTAATTCTTTATGTTCGGCTAACATGGCGGTGTTAGATGCATTTAAGTGATTTTCCACTACTTTGGACAATGCTACAATTTCCTGCTGAGAAACATAAATACCGTACCATGGTAACAATAGACTAGCCATCCGCTGTCCTTTTGTAATTGACCTGCTGTTCCTATGTGGAGAGGGAAGTATAGCTGCAATCTCATCAGCCTTTACTTCACGGATTAAAGGGATTAGATAGGCCAGGTAACAGGTGCCATAGAAAATGTCATAAGGCATACAGCCATAGGCTCGGTCCCCACAAACTAAGTAAACTCTCTGTGGGAGGGGCGTTCTGGCTAACTGCACCGTTATTACAGTATTACAGTCGCTGTGTCCCACATCTGGAGAGGTAAGAGATCCTCTTTCATTTTGGAAACAGATGGACACGTTCTTCCACTCATGTACCACCACTGGGGGCACATAGACAGAGCAGTCACGGGTAGGGGACTTACCTAAGGGTAATGGCTGTGAACAGTCATGTATTTTAACCACAACTGAGTCCACTGTTCTGGAGCCAAACCAGGGCACTACTGTTACCAAAGCCTCAACTAATAAAGATGGAGTGTGTGGTTGCAGTATACATATTGGACTGGCAAAGTTAACCGAGCAATTAGTCTGGGCTAGAGCTAATTGGAATCTGTATTCAAAAGCTAGGTTAATATATTTCTTCACATATATTAGTCTCAGGACCTTCAACTGTTTGAAGCCCTCTGGCAGGTAATCTTTATTTACTGTCTCAACAATGAGCGAGATTAAACCCTTGTATTTTAGAGGTTTCTCAGAGTTTATTGGGTACGATGGAGTGTAACAATCCTCGGCATCATCTCCAATGCGGGATGATATATCGTTCCAGCTAACTAAACTGTAGTCAGTTTTTGAGAATGGGATTGGGCTAAACATGGGAGAATGTACGGATTCTGGCAGGTTTTGGCACAGCCAACAGTTACTAACATTACGTTCGTGTGCATAGTCTAACATTAAACTTATTGCCGAATTGGTCTTAGTTAGTTTAGGTGGAGCGATTAAAGCCTTCTTTGGAAAACGTGTTTCATGCTCTGGTTCAATAAATGCACATCCGGTGACCCCCGAATCGGGAGCTTTGTAATCTGGTTTTCTTGTCGTGCACTGGGACTCGTATTTTAACTGTTCTGCCGTGGTACACCACAGTTCTGGGGGCATATTTGCAATGGTGTTGAGTATTATTCTTACCATCCGTGGCGAGACCCGGAACTCCTGATACTGTGTCCTTGGATACGCTTTCCACACCGTGGAGTCGCCCCCCTTGTTAAAAAACACAGGGTACTTAATAACACAGTTCGGTGAGTCACATATTGCCGTTGGGCAGTTAAAAGAAATGTTCTGTGGCTCGTGAGCAGAGAGAGGGGCATTCCTCCTTCTTCTCACTCTGTGTCTCTCTCTTTGTCTTTCTCTCATCGTACTGTATGTTCGTGTGGTGCTTGGAAACAACCTGTCTTTGTCGCTAGGCACTGATTGGCCCGTTGGTGTGATTTTGCCCTCAGGGTCTGGGCTCTTGGATAAGAGCACCTTACTTTCTCCCCCCGAGGGGCGAGAGCCCTCGCCACCTGTCGTTGGAATGGCCCCAGCTTCATCAAGCAGGGCTACCTTGGACAGGTACAGCAGGCCCAGGATGAGGGGGATGATGACAGCTTTCACACGCCAGCCTCCGGTCGAGAAGACAGACGCCATCTGGAAGCGTTGATCCACCCCGCTCTGCCTCGTTCCCTCAGTGCCGTTCCTCCTCTGGGTCGGTGATAGGAGTGTTGTCATCTGGGTCGGTGATAGGAGTGTTGTCATCTGGGTCGGTGATAGGAGTGTTGTCGTCTGGGTCCTCCTCTGCGCCGACCACGTCCGTGATGAGATCGTCTAGGGTCCTTCCCGGAGGTTTCCCCACGGCGCACTGATTCCAGTGGTACCAGATGTCTCCTTTCCCTTCCAAGCGGACAGCGTGAGATGTCCTCTGCATCACCCGATGGGGTCCAGAGAACCTGGGTCTCAGCCACTTGGGTCTGATCGCTTTCAGCCAGACGAACTCCGCAGTGTTAGCTTCGTGTTTCTCGGGTCCCCCTTTTGCCTCTGCAACCTGGGTGGAAAAATCTACCACTAATCCCTTAAGTTGCTGGAAGTATGGTTTCGAACTTAGAACCTCTATTTCCTTTCCTACACTTAGGGCCCCTGGGCCTGGGAACTGGTGACCATGAGTGAGCTCAAATGGAGAGAAACCTGTCCCCTTGTTAATGGAGCTCCTGATTGACATAAGAGCTAGAGGCAATGCGTCTAACCATTTCATGCCTGTCTCCTCGCATGCTTTGGTGAGTTTTTGTTTTAAGTTCTGGTTCATCCTTTCCACTTTTCCCTGAGACTGTGGATGATAAACTGCTCCAAAACTGTGTCTTAGTCCTAAGGACTGTTCTACTGCGCGTAGGTCATGGTTCTTGAAATGGCTGCCATTGTCTGACCTCACTTTCCTAGGAAATCCATGTAATGGAATGTAATGCGTGACTAGGAATTTGATCACTGAGTCTGCATCCTCTCTCCTGCAAGGGATAGCTTCTGGCCAACCTGTGTATGCATCTACTACAACTAACAAATATCTGAATCCTCTTACTTTGTCAATCATGTCAGTGTAGTCAATGATGATTTCTTCTCCTGCCATCTTAGGTAAAGGAAACTTTCCCTGGTGTGGTTTCACTGTGGCTCTGATGTTATGGGTTAAACAAATTACACACTCTTCTAGGTGATTAGCTATCATGTCAGGTAGGTAAGGGTGCCACCAGTGAGTCAGGTGTCTGCTCATCTGAGTTTTACCACAATGCGTTGGGCCGTGTGCTTCTTTAAGCATTGATCTTATCCACTCTGGGGGTATCACTGGTCTCCCATCTGGGGAGTACCATATCCCATCTTTGTTGGTAGCCCCCCTGTTTGACCATAGTTCTTTGTCTTGAGGAGACCCCGCTTCTTGAGCTTCTTTAAGCGTCTCGTCTGTTATTGCGGGCAGCAAGTCAGCAGATTTTAAGACAAGCATTTGATACCATGGTGTATACCCTGCCTTGTCTTTAGCTGCTTTGTCTGCTGCATTGTTACCCCAAGCCAAGTAGTTATTTTCTGTGTTGTGACCTCTACATTTAAGTAAAGCTAACTTGTTAGGTAACATTACTGCTTCTGCAAGCCTTTTGATCTCTTTCTCATGTTTGATGGGGGTATTTGTGGACGTTACAAATCCTGCTCTCATCCACTGGCGCATTTCCACATGTATGACACCATGAACATATGCTGAGTCAGTATAGATGTTTACGTCTTTTCCTTTTGATAGCTCTAATGCTGCAATGACTCCCATTACTTCTGCCAACTGTGCTGAGACTTTCCCTGTTACTTTTCCTGCTGCTCTTTCCTCAAACTGTCCCTCCGCTGTCTGAGCCACCACTGCATAGGCTGCCTGGAGCCCGTCGGTGGGGTGTCTGAAACAACAGCCATCTGTGAACAGGTTTTCTGCATGTGGCATAGGCTCATCTCTGAGATCTATTCTTAGCTTCACATCCTGGATGATTCTCTCCTCACACCTATGGGGTTCTCCGCTGCCTATGGTGTCTGCGCTGTTAACTCCGTCATGTGTGTAGGTGATGTGTGCTTGTGTCAGAGTTTTCTCCAGCCTGGTCTGTCTTGTGGAAGTCATTGTGAATGCACTTGAGTTCACAAAAGAGACAATGCTGTGTGTTGTCAGTACTGTCAAAGGATGGCTCATCACAATGTGTGAAATCTTGTTTAAGATACGTGCTGTACCTGCCGCATGTCTCATGCAGGGAGGTTCTCTGTTTTCCACTCTGTCTAGTGTAACACTGACATACATCAATATTGTCCTACAACCCCCCCTTTTTCTGAAAAAGAATCCCATTTACTGTGTTTTCATTTTCAGAAACATCAAGAAAGAATGGTAATGCATAAGATGCAGAGGCGAGAGCTGTGACTTGGGACATGGACTGTTTGAGAGAAATGAACGCAGCTTCTGCAGCTTGTGTCCAGTTCAGTGTGGCAGTGAGATTGCGCATGCCTTTCTCATTGATCAGTGTTCTGAGTTCAGCTGTTCTTGGGTTATACTCTGGGATGTAGTGTCTGCTGTAGCCCGTGAGACCCAAAAAAGACAACATGTCTTTTACTGTTTTGGGTTTCGGGTGGTTCAAAATGTGTTCCTGATGCGCTGCCGACATGCCCGTGCCTGCTGGGGAAATCACTCTGCCCAAAAATGTCACCTCTTTACGGGTGCATTGTAGCTTTTTCTTGGAGACTTTGAACCCTGATGCGTGGAGCCGCACCAGTAGGTTTCTGGTGGCCTCCAAACAAGAGGCTGCAGAAGGTGCTGCGATGAGAAGGTCGTCTACATACTGTATCAATACTACCCCCACTGGCAATGTAACGCCCTCTAGCTGTTCCCTGAGTACTTTGTTAAATATCCCCGGAGACAAACTGAAGCCCTGTGGCAGTCTTGTGTATTGTAGTTTCTCCCCACCTATTGTAAAAGCAAAAATAGGTCTCATACTCTCTGCCAGAGGTATGCAGAAGAAAGCATTGGCTAGGTCAACACAGGTGAACCATGTATGTTCAGGTGAGATATTACAGATAGCCGTGTAGGGGTTAGGAACGGGTATCAGAGCTGTAGTTGTAATAGCATTAACGGTTCTCAAATCATGAGCCATTCTGTACTCCCCGCTAGATTTTGATACAGGAAGTATGGGAGTATTCCAAACGCTTTGTGAGGGTTCTAACACCCCTGCTCTCTTCAGTCCCTCCACTGCCTTGTCAACACCCCCTTTTGCCTGTGCTTTGATCGGGTATTGCGACCGGTTCACAGGCACAGAGCTGCTCACCTCAAATGTTACTGGTGTGGCTTTTAAGCAGAAACCTACATCATGAGAGTGCGACGCCCACAGGTCAGACGGGAGATCACGCAACATGTCAACTGTATATGCATGGTCAGTTTTCTCCCTACCATGATGTCTATCTACTTCGTGTCTCTCCATGTGGATGCATTCTTGTGTGCAGATTTTAAGACGATAAGCTCTGTGTGTGGGAGAGTATGTCAGTGCCGCGATCTGCGTAGGTTCCCAATCTTCGACTTCTAGCAGCGTCTTTACCATGGGACCAAGTTCTTTAGCTACATAACCCTTCCTGATAGCCAATGAAATGTGTGGTGTGGACTCAGCAGACAAACGGTACCAATACAGCTGTTCATCAGAGAGCTCAACTGACGCAGCCACCCCCGCCTGTCCCACAAATAGATTTGTCGTGGTAACATCCCAAACGGCCATAGACACCTCATTATCATACTCATATTCATAACTTTGGTCGTCTCTTCTATCATAGTTTAGCGTCAGGTGGGGGGGGGTCTGGAGGGGGGCCATAAGGCCTGAGGAGGTTAATCCATGGCTTCCATTGTTGAAAAATGGAGTATAGTCCAGGTGTGTTGTCCCGAGGTCGGTCCAACCGTCCCCAGAATATAGTGGCATGTTGAGTTGCTTCTGCCTCAGTGGACTGGGCCAACATCATCTGAGAACCCGATTTTATGGTAGATACCGAACAGTTGATTGTTGTGCCATTTGGGAATGATATTATCAGTCCATCCGGGGAACAGAGGATGGAAGCATTCGCTTTGATCAGAATATCCCTCCCCATGAGGTTAGCCGGGCTTTTAGGTGCAAGAATATACTGGTGCAAGAATGTCTGTCCTGCTATCTTGGTGGATAACAGCGTGGAAAGCGGTATTTTTTCTACTTTTCCCGAAAACTCTATGACTGAAACTGTTGTAGATGAAAGGGACGCCTTGAAGGCGGGAGAATTGATGGTGGAGTATCTCGCTCCTGAATCAACCAGGAATGGTAGCTTTGAGTCTTTAACAGTCATAGTAATGTATGGATCCGCCAGGCCCGTACATCCAGAGTTCCCTGGGCGTCGTCATTGTTCGTAGAGCTGCCCCTCATACAGGACAAACTGGCCATAGGGGGCGGCCATAGCATTAGGAGCAATGTGACCCTGGTTTGGTTGTTGCGGCCATGGGACAGCCTCCTGAGGTGTCTGGACATATGGTTTCTCTGATCCATTCCCCTTTCCGTTCCCTTTCTTTCCCCCTTTGGCCCGCTTGTATCCTGGTGAGTCTTTATTTGGGCACTGCTTGTACCAGTGATCTGGCTGTCCGCAAATGAAACACACCTTCTGATAGACCAATCCAGGAGCCATTCCAAAGCCACCTCGACCTCCGAACCCGCCTCTGGACCCACCCCCCTGTTGCCAAGAACCATTATCATAGCCAAATTGGGGCTGACTATAAGGCGGACCCTGGTTGGAAAAGCCCCCTTGTGGGTTTTGTTGCCCCTGTGGCTGCACGGCCGGCGCTTCTGGGTGAACAATTAACTGTTTGGCATTCTTTTGTCATTCTGAACTGTTTTCCGGGCTATATCCAGCTGCGTTCGCAGTAACTGCACCCTCAAGTCCTCTTCCTCAGTTCTACTTTCTGCATGTTGTTTGTTAATTTTACACATATGATGGGCTAAATGGACGTTCCACGTCTGTGTGTTTAACTGATCTATCTCTGGATTGTCCTCCATCAGACTTTTTAATTTCTTCGGTACCGCTGCAAGCACTGCCCTACGAACATTTGTATATGTTGGTCATTACTATCTGGACTGCAGTCAGTTGCCATTGTGTATTGTTGGCGTGACCTAGCAACATGGTTGCCGCAGCCTCTCCAGGTGCAAATGTAAATGACAGCGCCCCGTACCCCCCCCCTGTCTGTGGGAAATGCTCTCTCATTGCTTTGCCCAGCAGGCTGTGAACATTGTTAAAGGAAATAGGCACGTCATCTTTCATTGTTGATGTTTCCTGATCTATCCTCAACTCTTTCCACCTCATAATAGGAAGTCTGTTGTGCCAGTATTCTCCTTGAAATCTCCAGACAGATAGTCTGTCCTACAGCCATGTCTGCAAACCTTCGCATTCCAATGTCTTCCTCCCTCAGTAGGCAACGGCATTTTATCGATCAGCGCATGTATGTCCCCTAGTGTGAAAGGATGAATAAGCCGTTTTCCCGCTTTGCACGGCCACTAAAGGCGCCTGTAATACTGGAGCAATAAAAGCATGCTCGGTGGGGTCTTCTGTGGTGTGTTGAGACCTCAATCTGTTACGGGGCATTGAAAGGACCTGACCTACTCCCAGTCGTTCACTGATTGTTCCTGTCAGAGATATCAGCTTAACTTTGCATCTCGCCCCCCTGCTGTCTTCCTCCTTCATGTCCTGTTTGTTCCTGCTGAAAGGTGTCCTGACAGCTGTCTTTATGACCCTGGCCTCCTGCTCCATTGTAAAACCCCTCAGTTTTATGACCTGCTGTTTCCCTATCTCTTTTATGGCCAGCTGACCTTCCCCCACTTCTGTGGTCTGCTGTCTCTTCCTCACTTTCATGTCCCGACGCCCCCCCCCCCAGCGCCTGGGTAATAA